>NW_007730611.1:101927-119275 GCF_000696425.1 Galeopterus variegatus
CTCGCGTCCGCCCTCGGCCTCCTCGCCCCGGGCCGCTGGGCGAGCGGGGGGAAGGAGCTGCGCCCGCCCCCGCTTCTCCTCCTCCGCGCCGCCGCCGGTGGCCATTTTACCTCCTTCCCAGCATCCTCCACTCGCTCCCGCAGCCAAAGGGCGCCCATAGCGCGCGCGCCCGCCCGCCCGGGGTTGTGGGGGTTTGGGTTGGTTTTTTTTTTTTTTGAAATTCGACGCTTCTCTCCTCCGCCCCCCCCAAAGGTATTTACACGCGGCGCATATTGGTCAGCGCGGGCCCCGAGGTCCCTGGTAACGGCTGCGCCGCGCTTCCGCCGGCGCTCGCGGCAGCCCCGCCTCCTGTCCCCGCGGCGGGGTGGGGAGCCGGGGGCGGCCCTCTGCCCTGCGCGGGTTTGGCAGCCTCCGGCCTCGCTGTCGAGGATTTATTTCGCAAGCCGTCTTCGATGATTTCATTCAAGCAGCATTACTAACGGCCCACGGCCCAGAGGCGGGACAGAATTGAGGAAGGCCCCGCCCATTCTGTTGTTTTCTTTGTACCTTGTCTGTTAAAAACAAGAATCAAAATTTAGCTCTCCCTCACTCCAAAGCTTACCACAATGCATTATCTTTTTCAGATCTGGAGTGTGAACATTTTCAAACCTACGGAAAAGTTGAAAGGATTTTTACAGTGAGCTTTTTACCATTAACTTGTTAACCATTTAACCAGATCTGGAGTGTGAACATTTTCAAACATACGGAAAAGTTGAAAGGATTTTTACAGTGAGCTTTTTACCATTAACTTGTTAACCATTTAAACTTCTTATCGAAATTTTATTATACCTTATCACACTACACCTATTTTTTATATCCTTGTTTTTTGATACATCACCAAGTAAGTCATATTGCATTATTTTATTTTTTAAAAGAGACTTCTATCGTACTCATGATAACGATTACATAGAGTGCTTCTTAAGTGCCCGGTACCGTGCTAAGCACATTGCAGGCTTTATGAAGTCTTCCAAAAACGATGGTGTAATTATACCCATTTAACAGATAAAATGACTGGGATTAAATCTCTTGGCAGAGGTAAGAGGTAGCTCCACGTGTGGGTAGCTGTTTCTTTAACCACTTTACTTCTTACAAAGGGAATCGAGAACAGTTTGCATCAGACTCTTCAGGAAACCTTACTAACGTGCACGTTCCCTGGCTGAAGTTAGCACTGGTCAGCATTTCTGTTCCTTATCTGTCTCAACTGGTGTTTGGAGGCGAGTAAATTGAGTAAATTTGAGTGGCTGAAAGGATGGGTTTAACACCATCTCCTGTCAGCTTTGTTTTCTTTAGCGTACTTGTGCATTTCAGGGTCCTCTGCTGACCTTTCCATTTTTAGTGAAGGAAAAAGTAGGTTGTGGAGACTCAGTTTTGAATCTGGCTGCTTAAAATCTCAGTCTTGTCACACTGGGCCAAAGACCACAGTTTTCATAGCCTCAGTGTATTCATTCATAACAAAGAGGTATTAATATCTACTCTCCTAGGACTACTACTAATATATTAATATGTAATATACAAATTTATTAGTCTATCAGTATAACAATATGTTCTCTCACATGTTCGAGGAGATAAGCTGTGTCAAAGAGCTTGGTCCAGAATGAGTTCCCTGAAAGGTTATTCTTCCTTTCTTCTAGTGTTGGATTCTTTTCTGTTTCTCTCTCATGTCTTCCAGTTCCACTTAGCATTTTGAAGTCCTTGTGAGTTCCTGGTTTACGATCTTTTCCTTCACCAACTCCAAGTATTGGTCTCAGGGAAGCCATTATCGCCCCTTCCAGTTCCCTCATGTTATATCTTGATACCCTTTCCTCCATCCCTTCTCAGCCACACATTCCCATGATCATACTCTGAACCTCACCATTACCAGAAACAGAGTCTCGGATTCATACATTCCATTCTTTTTCTTTCTCCTTTCCTCTTCAAGTCTTCCCATGGGGAAGATATTTACAAAACCAAACAGAATCTCTGTTTTTTTTTTTTTTTTTTTCCTTTTTGCATTCTTTTTCTTTCTCCTTTCCTCTTCAAGTCTTCCCATGGGGAAGATATTTACAAAACCAAACAGAATCTCTGTTTTTTTTTTTTTTTGTCCTTTTTGTGACCGGCTGCACCGCGCTCAGCCAGTGAGCGCACCGGCCATCCCTATATAGGGTCCGAACCCATGGCGGGAGCGATGCTGCGCTCCCAGCGCCGCGCTCTCCCGAGTGCACCACGGGCTCGGCCCAGAATCTCTGTGTTTTAAGTAATCTCTTCCACTCCTCTTACCCTAAGCACTCATCCCAAGTAACTATCACACAATCAAATAGCTACAGGGATCAGGCAGGTGTCTTCAATAAGGAAAATGTGCTAGGTGAACTGGAAATTGCATATTCTATCTGAAGGGGCAGCTGCTAGTCAACTGCAGCTGATTATTGCTCTCTGAAAGTGAGGGCCCACTGTGGCCAGATCTTCCAATTTCAAGAGATATATTGAGTTTCTTTTCCTATTTTTTTTTTTTTTTACTATGGATTGAAATTTAATTCACATATAAAGACAACTCTGGAGACTATCTGGATATGATAACGGCCTGGGATTAGGTGGAGTAATTGAGGTCACACTCAGACCTGAGCAGATACCAACGTGTTTATACTTGAAAAATTGGGTTTCTCTCTTTCACTCATCACTTCAAAATGCAGTGGCCTCCAGCAGAAGTTGCACTCAGCTGAAGAATGTGGCCTCAGTTCCAGCCCCACTCGCTTCCACATGGCCAGCAGATTCTCAAGGAAGTAGTTCATCATCTGTGGCATGTGGTGAGAGGTGGAGGCAATCTGTAGGAGCTCTTACCCCTGGGGCACTAGGAGGTAATTGGTTGCTTGGACTTAGATGTTATGTCTGCTTATTAGTTTATCATAAACTTTGGTGTTTTCAGTAGCATCTGCAACCTGTACAGGGATGATGTGGGAAATTCTTCCTTTTCAAGATTGTGTCAGCTAGGGCCGGCCCATGGCTCACTTGGGAGAGTGCGGTGCTGATAACACCAAGGCCACGGGTTCGGATCCTAAAAAAAAAAAAAATCGTGTCAGCTATATTTGGATCCCCCATATAAATTGTAGAACTACCCTACTAAGTTCCAGGAAACTACTTTATGGGATTTTTATTGGAATTGCATTGCATTTATACAGAATCACCATTTTATACTACTGAATCTTCCCTTTTATGACTCTAATTTCTCATTTATTTGGGTTTTGTGAATTTCAATAACATTTAAAATTTTTTTCATAAAGGCCTTGCATAATTTTTGAGATTTATTCCAATATATCATTTGGTTTGGTTGCTATGGTACATGAAACTATCATAAATGTAAATCAGAAATTACATATTGTTTGTTACTGATGTTTAGAGGGAACACAAATTTTGTGTACTGACCCCATATCTAGCAACAAAGCCGAAATCTTTAAAAATTTCCACTGTTTTTTGGAATCTCTTGACATTTCTATGTTGACAGTCATATCATCTGTGAATAATGAAAGGTTTGTCTCTCTTTTCATATTGTACACTTTTTCTTATCTTACTGCAGTAGGCAGGACCTCTCGTACAATCAACATATTTTGGGCATTTTAAGAGATGTTTGTATTTTGAAAAGATTTGACTTGTAGATTGTGTTCTGGCTCCATGTCAAATTCTACTAACCATATCTTTTTTTGTTGTAAGATTTTGTCATGTGTATGGCCATCCTTTTGATCAATTACATTGTTCTCAGGTCAAATTTTGCAGAGGTTATTGAACCAGGAGTTACAGAGGCTAGGTAGTTACCCCAAGAGCAAAGCAGTCCAGATGGGCACTGAGGCCATCTAAAGAGGGCAGCCTTTATCCATTTCTGGCAGATTATCACCACGGAGGGATACAGGCTCAGCGTTGCCAGATGTCTGCTTTTCTAAGAGAGACTGGAAATCCATTATTTGGCTGCCTGGAACAAGGCCTGCACACGTGAAGGTCTAGTGTCTCTCTTGTGAGGCCTCTTCTCTCTTTCTGTTCTTCTGTCCTTAGTACCCTGGCTTCCATACATGTCCGTCTTTATCATTTTTTCTCCTCTTTCCCCTCAAACCTTACATCATCTCCTTTGGCAAATCCTGATGGCAGTTCTTCCAAAATATATCCCAGATCTGACTACTGTCGCCTCTTGTCCAAGCCACCATCATGTAGACTACTTAGAATATGTCTGGCTCAGGCATTACATTAAAAAAAAATGATAGGATGGACAAATGTGTGTAGATGGGGCTGACCAACAAGTTTGCCATGTTTTGTGTAGGTACCATTATCTCCACTTAACATAGGAAGTAACAGGCTCAGAGAGGTGAAGGGATCTGTCTCAGGAGCATCTGTGAGATCTTTGAGAGCTGGGCCATGTCTTGCTCTCTGTCTTCACAGACTTGCTGTGAAGACAACACAGTAGCCTAGTGCTCTATAAGCACTTAGTAAATGGCAGCTGCTTTCTGAATTGCTAGGAAACTCACTATACTAGTTGGGAATAACTGAACAGCAGAAAATTCTAGAATAATTAGATAAAAATGAGGTTTATTTCTCTCATAAAATAAGTCTAGAGGTAGGCAGGTTAGAGCTGCTGTCATGGCTTCAGTGTCAGGGACCCAAGCTCCTTCTTTTGTTCTGCCATATGTGGCCTCCATTTCCAAGAATACCTCATGGTCCAAATGGCTGCTGAGCTCCTAACATCAGGTTCCATTCCAGCAGCTGGAAGGAGGGAGTGGAGAAGGGCATGTCCTCTCCCTGTGAGAGAGCGCTCTTCCAGGTGTTGCACTTCTGCCCATGTCCCGTTGACTAGAACTTGGTTACCTGTCAAGCCTATCTGCATCTCAATTCAAGTTCTTATTGGTGGACTTTTAGGATTTGGACTGTTTTCTAAAGGTCAGTCAAGAGACTGGAGAGGAGGCATGATTTCAGAAGGACCTTGAAGAAGATTTTGGAAAGCAAGAGAGAAAAAATGTTTTGGGGTTAGAATTGTTGCTGCTATTCACAGGTGAGGAAACTAGGCTCGGAGAGGTAGAGTGAATGGCCCATGTCACTAAGCTAGTAGTGGCATAGTGACTGTCAGAATTCGAACCCACATTAACACATCTCCAAAGCTTATATGCTTAGCCACTTATGCACTTCTGCCTTGTATCTGTAAGATGGAGATAATGCCTACATCAAAGTGTAACTACTGACAACTTACATTTGTGTTATTCTTTAAAACAAGCAAGTGATGTAAGCATTACTGTCCCTATTTTCTTTTTTTTTTGGTGGCTGGCCAGTAAGGGGATTCAAACCTTTGGCCTCGGTGTTATCAGCACCACACTCTAACCAAGTGAGCTAACTGGCCAGCCCCTACTGTCCCTATTTTACTGATGATTAAGTTGAGGTTCAGAGAGGCGAAGCAGCTTGCTTAAGGGTAAGCCAGGATTGGAATCCTGACTCATGTTTGACCCATGTTCTGTCACTCTCCAGTGGAATTGTTCCTTTTTGAGCTTTGTTGCTTCTCATTTGTTTCCTTCTCACTCAATAGCACAGGTATCTATACTCCCTGGGCTGCAAAGCTGCCTCCAGATGCTGATTATCTGGCATTGTGGTTAGGTCCTAGAGAGAAGAGCTACTGGCTTTGCCAAAGCCAGGATGCAGTGGGGCCACATGTGTGAGTTGTTCCTTTTTGAGCTTTGTTGCTTCTCATTTGTTTCCTTCTCACTCATTAGCACAGGTATCTATACTCCCTGGGCTGCAAAGCTGCCTCCAGATGCTGATTATCTGGCATTGTGGTTAGGTCCTAGAGAGAAGAGATACTGGCTTTGCCAAAGCCAGGATGCAGTGGGGCCACATGTGTGAGTTGTTCCTTAGTTATCTGCAACAGCTGTTGGAAAGCAAGGCCACAAACTGCAATTTCTTCACCAAACGGAAGTATGGCCAGTGACCCAGGAGAAGGACGCTGAGGCCAAGGGAAGAAGGAGGCACTTGACTATCAGCATCTGGCCTGGATCAATATCACGCTAACCCACTGGGAATGAGAAGCTGGTCCAGTCCATGAAGGGGACATCATCAGACGCCCAGTATTATGTCCGTGTGGACAAACGCCTGACATTTTCTCTGAGACCCATCTTGGCATGTTCCTGTGCATGGGGAGTGATCTGGAACACAGGTGCAGGAGCATCTCCTGTAATAGCAGCAGGTTATACTAGAGTCTCTGCAGACCCTGCCAGCAAAGGAGCATCTCATCAACTGTGGCTTGGTGTCCAAACTGATGGTTTCTAAGGTGCTCAACTGCAGGTGTCAAGTCTAGTTCCTCAGTGTGCAAGCAAATCTTGCCAGACTGTGCACATTTGTTCTGGCTCTTCATGATGACTTAACCAAGTTTATCTTCCTTATATCTTCCCACCTCCATGTGGGCCCAGGATAATATCCTGTTGGACATCAGTCTTAGTCCGCTTTGTGCTGCTGTAACAGAATACCTGAGACTGGGTAATTTATAAAGAATAGAGATTTAGAGGCCGGACCATGGCTCACTTGGGAGAGTGTGGTGTCAACAACACCAAGTCAAGGGTTAAGATCCCCTTATCGGTCATCTTTAAAAAAACCCCCCCAAAACAGAGATTTATATCTTATAGTTCTGGAGCCTGGGAAGCCCAAGAGCAAGGGGCCCACATCTCATGAGGGCCTTTATGCTGCATCATCCCATGGTGGAAGACAGAAGAGCAAGACAGCACAAGAGAGCGAGAGCTCGAACTCACAAACTCAAGCCCTTTTATAACTGGCATTAATCCATTCATGAGAGTGGAGCCCTTATGACCTAATCACCTCCTTTGAGGCCCCACCCCTCAACACTTGAATTGGGGATTAAATTTTCAACACATGTTTTTTGGGGGACACATTCAAACCATAGCAACTTTTTTACTGTGTTCAGGGATCCCCGTGTCTTGCAGGCAGCATTGATGGTATTATTTCATCCAGATTGTTAGGAAACTCATGCAGCAACAGAGCTCCTTGGTTGGAGCCAATGACATTACGCAGACTGTATTAGTTTTCTAGGGCTGCCATAACAAAGTACCACAAACTGAGTGGTTTAAAACAACAGAAATTTATTCTCACAGTTCTAGAGGCTAAAAGTCTGAAATCTAGATGTCAGCTGGGCCATGCTCTCTCTGAAGGCTCTAGGGGAAAATCCATTCCATGGCTTTCTCTTAGCTTCTGGTGTTGCCAGTGTTCCTTGGCTTGGAGATGCATCACTCCCATCCCTGCCTCTGTTGTCATATGGAATTCTCACTGTATCTGCCTCTGTGTCTCTTATCCTCTTCTCATAAGGACACCAGCCATATTGGGTTAAGATCCTACCCTAAGCTAGTATCTGATCGTAACTAATTATATCTGAAACAACCCCTATTTCCAAATAAGTTTCTGGGAAGGATGTGAATTTTTGGAAAACACTATTCAACCTAGTGCACAGACTCTATGCTGACTGCCTGAATGCAGACCAATGACATGCAGCACTGGCACCAGGGTCAGCAATTTATTCAGTTGATGAAAAACTTACCACAAGGTCATCTGCCACTACCCTCTAAAGCCATGTTGAGCAGCAAAGTCAAGGTTGGCCTGGCCAGCTCCAAGTTACTCAAGGAAGTTGTGCTCACAATCAGGAATGAATAGGATTTAAAGAGGACACAAGGACAACCGAAGAGCAGCAGCCATGCACAACAAGAAGACAGCAGGGACCTGGGAGTTCAGTGGGGGCTCTTGGGATGGAAGAACAGGTAGCTCTTGAGTGCTGTGCAGATTTTAAGAAGGAATGTTCAGAATCTTGTGTTGAGTGTAGCAGGTATCTCCACAAGAATCATGGCATCTCACCCAGGGACAAAAGTAGGGATTGTGGGTTTAGGATGGCATGTACCTTTGCCAAAAGGCCAACACATCAAATGGCATTGGATAGAAGCCCATGACAGCCTGCTAAGCCAAGTCAGCAAGATGTTGAAGCAATCAGAGGCCAGGCTGCTGCTGTTGAGCCTGGAGCCAAGCAGAGCTTGGAAGGAAAGGCCACATCATCTTGCCCACCTCTGCTAGGGGCAGGACGTTCCATCAGGTGCTCACGGACACAGAAATGCCATTCAAACAGGTGTAAGTGCAGATGGACTCCATCTTATTCAATCCCAGTTCCAACAACAGCTTTTATTGTTACAAGTGATCATCAGTGGCCCCTCACATGTATTTTGGCCTTGATTAAAATGGCAGCATTTTTGCAAATATTTAAGTGTATTTACTTATAAAACTTGAAGTGGGAGGCAGTAATATTACTGACCGAGCACCTGAGATGTGGGGAGCAGGAAAACTCTCTGGGTGTCCATGCTGGGTCAGGCTGTCTGATGCAGAAGGCTTTGTGACAGTGGCCAAGTCCCTTTCTGTGTTAGTCAAGGTATATGCTAACCTGCTGTAACAAAGGGAACCTTTTGTGTTTGGGGAAACACAGGGTTTCAAACAAGTTGGAATTTTATTTCTCTCTGATGAAACAGCTCAGAATTTGGCTGTGTCCTGCAAGGTAGTCCGAAACCCAGGTTCCTTCTATCTTGTTCCTCCACATGAAGAGTTCAGTAGGATGCTTCTGGCCTGCAAGTACCAGAAAACTCAACTCAAAATGGCTGACCCAGTAAGGTGATTTGTTATTTAATCTCGAGCAATTTCCAGATAGGTGACAGAGTTGGTTAATTTAATGTCTCAACAGTGCTATCAAGGAACAGGTTTCTTCCAGTTTCCCCTCTATCATTCCCAGTATGTCCTCTATGGTCACGTCTTCATACAGTTACGTCATTGCAGGAATCCCATGTGGATGTGACAATGTGTAGTAGCAGGTGAAGAAATGTTTTTCTGCAATGTCTTTTTTTTTTTTTAAGTGTGATGCAAAGCTTTCCCAAAAGCCTCTGAATAATCTTATTACTTTGTCTCCTTGGCTAGACTTTCATCATGTGCCTATGACTAAACCTGTAACTGGCAAGGGAGATGTGCCCACCAAGCCTAGCTTAGACCAATCATGCCTGTTGGAGCTGGGACTGGGACTGGGGTTGGGGCCCATCTCCTGCAATGCAAATGCTTACATGGACAAAATCAGGGTCCATTAGCTGGGATGAAGGGGGGAAATTGCTGTTGGGTTGGCAACCACCTGGGTCTGCCACATACTACTACCTCCTCCTTTTTAATGGTTTCATGGTACAGAGCTCTCCAGCCAGAATGCTGTGGTACAGTGAGCTCTGCAAATGGGGGCACCCAACATGATTCCCTCAGCTCTAGGGACAGCCATGGGAGGCCTGGATAGCAAGAGTACCCAGGCTGATTGCTTTTGCCATAGCAGCCTCTTCTGTTTACCACAGTGTGCAATGCAATTTAAAATATTCTATGATTTATAAGAGGTGGAAAAGGTTGGGAGCTCTGGGGGAGTATTCTATAGTAACGTTCCCCTATTGAAGTTTAGGTGATCTCAAAAATTATTTGCTCCCTCTCAATTATTTTTTAAGCTGGAATGCACTTTTATCTTTTTTTTTTTTTTTTTGTCTTTTTTCGTGTCCAGCAATGGGATTGCAACCCTCGGTGTTGCTCCCGTGCCTCGCTCAGCCAGTGAGCTGGACCCAGTCTGTATGTGGGATCCGAACCCTCGGGCGGGAGCGCCGCCGCGCCTCCCAAGCGGCGCACTTATCCAGTGCGCCACCGGGCCGGCCCCCCTTTTTTTTTTTTTTAATGCACTTTTAAATCTATGCTGTATCTAGCAAACCTGGTGTGTGGAGAGAGAAGTGGAGTAGGAGAAGGGAGGGAGCCAGTACTGTAGTCTAGGTGCAAGAGGAAAGAGAGAGATGCATATGTGGGATGGTGGTGGTAAGTGGTCTGATTCCAGATATACTTTGAAGGTATTGCAGACAGGATCTGCTAATGGATTTGAATGTAGGATAAGAGATGATTCAAGGACGACTCCAAGAAGAGAGTTGCCATTTTGAGTTGGGGAAAAATATTTCTTGGAAAGATTGCACATTAGAATTGCCTATTAGGTGCCCAAGTGGATATGTTGAGTAGGCAGTTGGATGTCTGTGGCTTGAATTCAGGGGAGTGTCTAGGAGGCAACCGGGTACAGATGGCATCTGAAGCCATCTGGAAGGAAGCATGAATGGAGTGACAGCAGATAGAGAGGGCAGGGGCTGACCCTGGGGCAGTCCAATAATACAGGGTGAAGAGGAGGGACACCAAAGGAGATTGAAAGGAGGTAGGAAGCAAGTCAAGAAGAGAGTGACTTCCTGGACACCATGTTAAGAAGGTGTTTCAAGGGAGTAAGTGATCTGCTGTGTCAGATACTGCAGGTAGGCCAAATAAGGTGAGGACTGAGAGGTGACCATGGGGCTTAGCAAAGCGGAGGTCACCGGTGATGTTGACAAAAGGGCAGCTTCAGTGGAGAGGTAGAGAGTGAAAGCCTGATTGAAGTGGGGTGACAAGCATAAGAAATAGAAAGTAGGCAAACCTTTCTAGGAGTTTTGCTGTAAAGTGAAGCAGAAATGTGAAGGTAGCTGTAGGGGAAGTGGTCAGTCTTTTTTAATAGAAGAAATTAAAATATACTGGTATACCGATGGGATTGATACAAAGGAGAGGGAAAAAACGATAATGTAGGAGAGAACAGGGATAATTGTTGGACAATATCTTTGGGAAAATGAGATAAGATAGGATTTGGTGCACAAGTGTAGAAATCGGTCTTGGCAGTTTATACATATTTACAGGAGCAAGGCACGTAGGTGGGTAAATGAGGGGTTGTGAACTTGCGAGGTTAGTGATCCTCACGATTTTCTTAATGAAATAGGAAGCGAAGTCATTAGCCAAGAGTGAGGGTGGGAAAGGAAGTGATGGAGGTTTGATGAGAGTGGAGAACTACGACATAATCCTTTAGGATTATGGGTGGGGCAGGCTGAGGGGTATTTGAAACCCTGTCGAGAGGGAAGTGGGGGAGCTACATTTTGCTTTGCGATATTAGTCCCTTTAGGCGCCCGGTAGTCGGCGTCGCGTTTCCTTGGAGACTGAGACGAAAGAGAAAGCGTCCTAGGGAAGTTTGAGTGGCCTGTGTTACCGCGCTGTCGACAAGGAAGTTGGAGAAGCCGCACAGGAATCCTGGAAGATCAGGGCCCCACGGACTCACAACTCTCTTCCCATTTCCCCCAATGGCGCACGACTCACAGAAGTAGGTAAAACGGAGCATCGGAGGGGTGGTGGAGTACGCATGCGTGTCCCCGCTGTCGCCCTGCCCTCACCCCGCCTTCGCGGTGACGTCATCCCGCGGTCTTCCGAACCGCCCTTCCCGCCCACACCTGCCCAGCCCCGCCCCCTCGCCCTCGCACTTGGCCCGCTCTTGTGCCCGATAAAGTGCGGTTTCGCGTTCGAGACTCAGCTCCTGTTTTAAATTTGCTGCTTGCAGTCCCATGGGCTGGGATGATAGAAGTTCTTTCCCGCCCCAAGTCTTTCCAGACCCAGCCTCTCTGGAACTCATTCCACAGTCCACAAGTTCCAGACTCTGGTGAGTCCGGGAGGGCTAGGGCGGGGATGGGAGGCTCGCTGACCCTGCAGTCCGCTTGCCCTCCACTCTCACGGTGGTGACGGCTCCGGGTGATGCATGAGAATGGAGACCTGAAGTCCATTCCCGGCTGTGTCACACATTTGCTGTGGGACGTGGAGCAGGCCTCTGAATCTTAAGTTTTCTCCCTACCTCATCAGAGTGTAAGGGAATGTTGTGCTGCTCTTTTATTCATTTCTGATTGCTACTCTGGTTTCCTGCGGGTGGGTATTTGGTCTTTTCCATGCCTTGTGTTTCTCACAATTCTTAGCACCTCACAGCCTGGATGTGCTTAGTGAATTCTGGCTGGCTGATAAAAAAAAGTGATAGTTAACATTTATAGAGCACTTAACACATGCTTTACCAATATAATCTCTCAGAATTCTTACACTAACCCATGGAGGTAGATTTTGGTATTAGATCCACATTGCAGATGAGAAAATTGAGGCCCAGAGAGGGAGCCTCACTTGCTGGAGATCACAGATATCTGTAAAGAGTGGAGCTGGGATTTGGGATTCACCATGTTACATAACTGATTGTGTTATGTCTGGTAGGATTATGTTCCATGGCAGCGGTCCAAACAGAAAACCAAGCTATCTACTCTGCCTCCAGTCCGAGAAGCCGCTGGCCACAGTAAAAGCAGAATGAAGACGTTGACTAGGGTCCAGCCAGGTGGGCAGAGGCACTTGGGGGCTGGTGTGGGAGTTGGGGACAGGATAGAGTGGCTGCTCTTGGCTTGGTGATACCATTTATATTCAGGTAGCCTGAGTATCAAATAAGCCCCAAATTCAAGTATTTGTATCTGGGGAGCGGGTGTAATCTGTTCCACATGGTCATTCAGGAATACAGGCTCCTTTGACCTGTGGCTCTGATATTTTGTAAGGCCTTGAAGTCCTCTGCTGGATACTTCTGCAGAGGGAAAAGAGAGAGGAAGAACATAGATGATTTTGTGGGCAGTTTTTTGGGGGCCCAGACTGAATGTACACACATCATGTGTGTACTTTGTTTCTCCCTCATGTTCTGGGGGCAGTACTCAGTAACATGACTACCCTAAGCACAAGGGGGAAGGTGGGAAATGTAGTCCTGTGTGTCCGCAGGGTTTGGTAAACTTTTAGGATAATCTCTGCCACATACATCATTGTGATGCTTTCTAGGGGAGTTCTGAGGTCTTGGCTCTGACAGACATGGGTTCAAATCTTGACTCTGCCATTTTCTCACTTGGAAAAGTCATTCATCTCTCTGAGCCTTAATTTTTTCGTTTGTGAAATGGGTACACTAATACCATATAGGATTGTTGTGAAAATTAAAAGAGAAGATCCATGTAAAGCATTATTGCTCAACTTTATCAGCCCTAATACCCCTTTTTAATAACAAATATTTTGTAATACTCCTTTAGTATCCAGAAATGAACTTCATAGATAATATAACCTACCTATGTTTGTATATATCTATGTATATAATTACTCACACCACTTCATTGCCTCTGAGGGTGGAATGTAAGATCAGCTCCCCTGTGGGCAACACTGACATCCAAAAAGGGGGTGGGAGAGTAGAATACCAAGTAGCCCCACATCCTACCACCTTGTTGATGCTGGGTGTGGGTAGGGGCTAAGGTTTCCACTGGGGCTGTACTGACATGGGCAGGCAGGGGGAGGGGAGCGAAGCCTAGAGGTGACTAGTCCCACCTCACACCACCTTGTTTAATCTCATTACTGTGGGGTGGGAGTGGAGGCTCAGCCCACTGCTGGACCCTGCTGACAGTACCCTGGAGGGGGAGTCAGAGCACCGCCTGCTTCTGCCAGGTAGGGATTAGAAGATATGCTCCCGACTCAGCCCTGCCAGCAGTATCCCAGTTGGGGAATCAGAGCACGACCAGGTAGGGGATGAAAGATCAGCTCCCTGCTTGACACTACCAACACTACCCAGTGAGGGAAAGACAATGAATCCATACAAATAGGTCCAATTGATTTTTTTTTTTTTTTTTTTGTGGCTGGTTGTGCTGGGATCCGAACCCTTGACCTTGGTGTTATAACACCATGCTCTAACCAACTGAGCTAACTGGCTAGCCCCCAAATGACTTTTGAAAAAAGTTACAAATACAATTCAATGGAGAACAGAAAGCCTTTTGTACACGTGGTGCTGGAGCAATTGTACATCCATAGGAAAAAAAAAAGGAACCTTGATTTAAGCCTTACAACTTACATAAAAATTAGCTCAAAATGTAAATGTAAAATGAAATAAAAATTGAGTATAAAACAAAACTGTAAAACTTTTAGGAAAAAAAAAACAGGAGAGAAAAATCTTTGGGACTTATGGCCAAGTGAATAGTTCTCAGTCGCTCTGCCATCCCTATATAGGGATCCGAACCCGTGGCCTTGGTGTTGTCAGCACCACACTTTCCCAAGTGAGCAATGGGCCGGCCCTGAAAGACCTTTTTAAGAGGATGGAATGAGGGCCGGCCTGTGGCTCACTCGGTAGAGTGCGGTGCTGATAGCACCAAGGCCACGGGTTCGAATCCTATATAGGGATGGCCGGTTTGCTCACTGGCTGAGCATGGTGCTGACAACACCAAGCCAAGGGTTGAGATCCCCTTACCGGGCATCTTTTTAAAAAAAAAAAAAGAGGATGGAATGATAAGCTATGGACTTGGAGAGAATATTTGCAAACGATGTATCTCACAAAAACTATTCTTTAGAATTTATCAAAGACTCTCAAAATTCAACAGTAAAACAGACAGTTCAGTTAGATAGTGGGCAAAAGACATGATGAGACATTTCACCAAAGATATGTGCAGATGGCAAGTAAGCACATGAAAAGATGTTCAGCATTATTAGCTGTTAGGAAAATGCAAATTAAGCTACAATGAGATATTACACACCTATCAGAATGACTAAAATAAAACATAGTGTTAACACCAAATGTTGGTGAAGAGGAGAAAGTGGGTCATGCATACCTCACTGGTGGGAATGTAAAATGGTTCACCAACTGTGCGAACAAGTTTGACAGTTTCTAATGAAATTCAACATGCAATTCCTGTACAACTCAGCAGTCGCACTCTTGGGCATTTATTCCAGAGAAATGAAAACTATGTTCACACAAAAACCAGTGTGTGGATGTTCATAGCAGCCTTATTCATACTAACTCAAAATTGGAAACAGCTCTTTCAACATAGTTAAACAACTATGGCACATTCGTACCATGGAATACAATTCAGCAGTAAACAGGAAAGAACTGTAGATACATTCAACATCTTCGATGAGTCTCCAGATAATTAGGCTTAGTGAAAAAAGCCAATCCCCAAAGTTATATACGGTGTGATTCCATTTATATAACATTCTGGGAATGACAAAGTTATAGAAATGGAGAACGGATGAGTGATTGCAAGGGTTAGGGACAGAGTTGGAGGGAGGGTGGTAAAGGGAGGGAAGTGGGTATGGTTATAAAAGGTAACAGGTGGGATCCTTGTGGTTATGGAAATGTTGTATATCTTGCCCATGTTAATGTCAATATCCTGGTTGTGATATTGTACTGTGGTTTTGTAAGATACTGCCATGGGGAGAAACTGTAAAAGGTGCATAGGATCTCCGTGTATTCTTAAAACTGCATGTTAATCTGAACTTTTCTTGAAATAAAGTTTTGGCTGGTTGGTTAGCTCAGTTAGAGCAGAGCCTTATAACACCAAGTCACAAGTTCAGCCTTGTACCATCTAGCCACCAAAAAAAAAAAAAAAAGTTTAGTTGAAAGCAAAGATAAATCAGGACTACTATCTCTAATGAAAATAAATACTCGTTATTAAAGCTACAAATCTTCCTTAAGCATTTTAAGTTCAACTTACAAATCTTACAGTTTTTATAAGCACTTATAAGGAGGATTTCAGAACATGGTTAATTAAATTCCCCTCAAACTTTTAAACCACGTTTTAAAATTTAATATAGTCATTTGGTATATGTTAATATATTCATTTTCAAATAGTTCACTTGTCTGATTAACAAAAACCATTAGGTATTTTTCTTGTATATCTAATAAATAAACCTTTAAATATGGGTAATTTTATGTTCTCTTAAAAGTTTCCAGTAATTTACACACATTTAGTAAGAATGTCTTAAACCTTTCAACTGAAAACAAATATAATTCAAAATATCATTTAAATTAGATCAATTATCATTTAAAATTAGAATCACAAGATTCAGTCTGTTAATCATTCTGTCTCTTAAATGATGCAATATACAGATAATTCATAAATTCATCACAAATTAATTTCCTTCATCATCTCAATACTTAATAGTAACATTTCCCAGGATGAAGGATATTGATCTAGTAAAAAAATAATCAATATCTTTGCCAAATGAACTGGGTTGCACCTGGAGCAGGGATTTTGGGGGGACTGAGAATGGAGTTGCAGCTGCCTGAATGCTTGGTTATACTGGTGCAGGGCAGGCTGAGAGCAAGCAGGAATTCTGAGAATATGCCCTCCAAATGCCTATATTGCCTATATGGCAGAGCCACAGCTTTTATTGTATTTCAGAGACAACCAGTTGGAGTTTTGCGTAGCTCCTGTGCCTTTGTCTGTTGCTGCCGTCTCAATTCTCAGGTTGTTAGAAATAATGGTAACCACTAGTAATGTGTATCCAACACTGAGTATGTGTCAGGCACTATTCCAAGCAACTTTAAGGTATAGTAGCTTCTCATTTAATCTTCACAACCCTATGACGCAGGCATGATAATTACTGTCATCTTACAGATGGAGGAACTGAGGAACGGAGAGGTCAAGGTCACATGGCTAGTAGAAGGCAGAACCCAGTTTCAAACCCAGGCTGCCTGGCTCATTAATTCTTGTACTTAACCCCTACCCACTCTGACCTTCCCACCAGCCACATTGGTGGGAGAGCGGAGATCTGGATTCAGGTCTGCTGCCCCGGGGTTTTCTTGCTGTCCTGTGCTGCATCAGCTACTGGCCAGACAAAAAAGTGGGAGTTCTCGACTCTCTGGATGGTTGGGGGGTGCAGCCGTCTCCTGTTGACACCCCTATTCTTCTCTTTGTCCATACTCGTAGTCGCTGCTTCTACCCGGGCTTGTCCCTCCCTTATATCAAGGCCTGGAGTGGGGCCCAGGGGCTTATTGATGGATGAGATTCTTCTTCCTACCAGTGTCACATTGTGAGGCTGTGAGTGGGTGGGGCTGGGGCCTATGCCTCTGTCATTGGTGGTGCATTCCCTGGGACCTGGACCCAGGCCTGCCTGTACCCTCACCCTTTCCCTGCCCTTTCCTGTCCCCAGTGTTGCACTCTAAGCCCACCATGGTGGTGACAAGCCAGCTGAGGGATCCACGAGAACTGCGCAGAAGGGAGCAGATGGACCCTGGGAGGAAGGAGGCCACAATGCGGTTAATGAGGGTATGAGAAGCATCTTCCCACGGGCCCTGGGACCAGGGCTGGGGACGGGGGACAGCTAAAACAAGCATGCACTGAGCTCTTCATGGGTTCCAGATTTGGCTCATTTCCTTCTCTTACCAATCCCATGGGCACACTTACCATCATTCCTATTTTACAGTTAGGGAAACTGAGGTGCAGGGCAATGTCGACTTGCAGCATCTCACCCAGCCAGAAAATGCAGTAGCAGGGGTCGGAGCCTGTTAAACAAAGCGTTTGCTGTTGTGTTTAAGACTCAAGCAAAGAGTCAGAGTCACTTTTTATTTCACTGCCTTAGGAATATAGTCTAGTGGCTTGTTTATCTTA
>NW_007730611.1:119894-124786 GCF_000696425.1 Galeopterus variegatus
ATTTGGCTCATTTCCTTCTCTTACCAATCCCATGGGCACACTTACCATCATTCCTATTTTATAGTTAGGGAAACTGAGGTGCAGGGCAATGTCGACTTGCAGCAGCTCACCCAGCCAGAAAATGCAGTAGCAGGGGTCGGAGCCTGTTAAACAAAGCGTTTGCTGTTGTGTTTAAGACTCAAGCAAACAGTCAGAGTCACTTTTTATTTCACTGCCTTAGGAATATAGTCTAGTGGCTTGTTTATCTTAACATTTCCAGTACACTAACCTCTCATGGAATACAGTGCACCTTGTAGCAAGGCTCGGAAACTTACTATTAAATTTTTCACATCAACTGATAAAATTTTAGATAATTAATTTTCTCACCATGCGTTGTTTCATGGCTTCTGTTATTATCTGAACAACGTTTCAGAGCATTTGAAATGACTAATAGAAGAGGAGACTTTAATATACAAAACAGAAAGTAAAATACTAAATATTATGAACACTACAAACTACTATGGAAGAATTTTTAATTTTTTCAATAAAGTTTTTAATACCTCAATGAACAATGACTTCTGTAAAAGAAAAAGGGAAATGTATTTGCTTTGAAATCTTTTTTTCCCTTTTAACCTTCAATTTTGCAAAATAGTTTGTAGGTGGTTCAGGATTCTTAAAGAAGGAACTCACATTTCTGATGTTATTTTTATTCTGGCTTCAGAAGGGTTTATGTGTTTTTGTTTGATACAGAACATGAACTTGGACAATTTGGCTTTAAAACTTGTGCTTCTAGCCAGTTCTTAATCCTGTCTCTTATAATCATTTATTCATTTAGTGAGTCAACAAATATTTATTGAGTACGTGCTATGTGCCAGGCTTTGTTCTGAGTGTGGGGATTTACCAGTGATGTGGCCTCTGACATTAGAGAGCTCATGTTAGGTTCAGCGAGACAGAGAAAAAGGAGAGAGAGATCCAAGCCAGGCCCCATTTCAGCCAAAAAGCTTTATTCCACTAATGTGGAGGGGGGACTGAGCCAGATCAGTTCCCCTGAACAAAGGAAAGCAGGGGTTTATAAGCCTTTGAGGGTTCTGGCNTGGAGGGGGGACTGAGCCAGATCAGTTCCCCTGAACAAAGGAAAGCAGGGGTTTATAAGCCTTTGAGGGTTCTGGCAGAGTAATGGGCCATTTTGAAATCAGTGGCATGTAAGGTGACAGCTCTTGTCCTCTGCTAACACGTGGTCGGTTAGGGCACAGGCTTCTAATTAGTGTTGTTATTATTATCAGTGCGGAGTGCTCCAGCTGGCTGACTACTGCAGCCCACAGGAAGTTCCTTTGATGATAATGGTGGTGGTTGGTTGTTGGTTGGTCATGTTTACTGCTTCCCAGGAGAGGAATTGCACTGCTCAGTTCCCAGAGCAGAAGAGGGAAAGGGGACGGGGAGAAGCGGGGGAGTTGCTTAACACGGCTGTGCTGGTGTTAAGCTAGCCACGAGGCCTAATAGCTCACATTCTACTGGGGGAGATGGATAATAAACCAGACAAATATGTAATATATGTACATTGATAATAAGAGCTACAAAGAAGCATAAGAGTAAGATTAGGGGGAAGAGAGGCGTGGAGGAAGGTTTGGTGGTGACCGTTTTGATAGAGTGATAGGGAAGGCTGCTAAAGTGGTGACATTTGAGCTGAGACCCAGAGGAAGTGAGAAGGCCAGAGAGGCGTGGAGGAAGGTTTGGTGGTGACCGTTTTGATAGGGTGATAGGGAAGGCTGCTAAAGTGGTGACATTTGAGCTGAGACCCAGAGGAAGTGAGAAGGCAGCCATGTGGACATTTGAGGGAAGAATGTTGCAGGCAGAGGAACCACAAGTGCAAAGGCCCTGGGGTTGATATGGCCGAAGCAGGCGATGATGAGGAAAGAGGTGAGGTGAGGGAGGTAGCTTGTGTATGGTCCTGTAGTCCGTGATTAGGCCTTGCTTTTTTCTTTTACTTTTTTTTTTCTTTTTTGGTGGCTGGCCTGTGGAGGGATCCAAACCCTTGACCTTGATGTTACAAGGTGGCACTCTAACCAAGTGCGCTAACCAGTCAGCCCTTAAGCCTTGCTTTTTTATGCTGAATAAGACAGGAAGACGCTGGAGGATTTTGGGTAGAGCACGGATGTGATCTGACTTAGGTTTTCCTACAAGCCCTTGAGCTGCAGCTGCCTTGTGGAGAATGGACTGTGGGGGCAAAAGGGAAACAGGGAAGGGAGCAGAAACTACCCAGTTGGTTTGTTCTTGAAGGTGGAGTAGGATTGTGACTCTGTCTCTCAGCCTCAGGACAATGATTTATTCAATCTACAGCTCTTTAGAGAGTGCCTAGTGAGTGTCAGACATTGTGCCAGACACTGTGCTGGGCGTTGGGGATGCCGCCATGCACAGGGCACCCAGAGTTCGTGCCATTATGGAGCTTACACCATAGCAGGGAGACACACAATAAATGAATTTAAAAAACCCCAAAGAACAGCTGCTCGTTAATTTATTCAATCCATACTATGGAACTCCAGGCACTGTCCTATGTGCTGGCGATATAGCTGTAATAAAACAGACAAAGTCCCTGCCCTTCTGGCTGTGACATGCTTATAGAAGGAGACAAAGAAACAAGATAATAAGAAAAATGTCTGTTATGTTGGGTGGTGATAAGTTGTGGGAGAAAAATTAATTGGGAAGGGGTGAGACATAAATCCAAACTGTAATTATGTAATTACAAATTGAGGTAAGGGTCAGGAAGGAGACAAAGCAGGTTTCTTCATTAGATCTGGTGGTCAGAGACATCCATTTCTAGAGCAGACGTCATTAGATTCTGCTATTTACAGAATCCCTTGGGAATGGAATGTCTGTGAACAATATAGTTTCCTGGGGCCAACCCCCGAGATGCTGGCTCAGTAGATCTGGGACTTGGAGATTGGTACTTTTCGCAAGATGCTTCTGGATATTTTGGTCTGGAGATGTGGAGGCGAGGGAGTTGAGTGGCTAAGAGCCTAGACTTTGAGGATAACAGCTGTGCAGTGTGTGACTTTGGATGAGTTACTGAAAATGATCCTCGCTTTCCACTTTTATAAAGTGGGGCTGTAACAGTGCCCATCTATCTCATGTGGTCACTGTCAGGGTGAAGTGGGGTAATGCGTGTGAAGTGCTTCGGGCATGCAGTAAGCACTCAGTATGTTTGCATTATTACTGTTATTTTTATGTGAGGAATGCAGGAACTGAGGGCTGGGAAGGGGTAGCTTTGGGCAAAGGACTGAGGAATGAGGAAGAACAGGTATGGGGGGGGGGTTGGAGCCAGGGAAAGTGGTCCCAGCTGTTGTTTACTGAGTGCACACTGAGCACGCCAGGCGCTGCCCCTAAGTGGTTTGGCCATCTCATTTATTTTTCACAGCAGCTCTCTGAAGCAGGTATTAGTTTCTTCACCTTTCGAATGAGTATAATGAGGCTGTGAGAGGTTAAGGAACTTGCCCGTGTTACTGTAGATGGTAAGTGGCGGAGCTGGGATTTGAACCAAGGTGTGTCTAGGCCTGACATCCAGGTCTTTGTCACTGCGTGGTTCAGCCACACCTTACAGTTCTAAGCCCACTCAGTTCCTGTCTTATTGTAGTGGAAAGACAGACATTGGGAGTCAGAAGACCGGCTTTCCAATTCCAGCGCCACCACTTCTTGGCTGTGTGACTTTGGGCAAGTCATTTAACCTCTCTGAGCCTCGTAGAGCCTCCACTTATCAGCAAAATAGAGTTAAGTAGACATTGGGCTGTTAGAGGATCAGCTGATTCCAGGTGCAACCTGCAGAGTAAGGCACAGACCCTGGCCTGGCACGAAATAAGCTCTCAACAATTGTCATTATCTACAATATTATTGTAGATTTTGTTTCCCTGCTGGGTGTAACCTTAGGCACGTTACTTAACCCCTGGGACCTCATTGTCTCCAGAGGGGCGTGGAGAGAGTGCTCAGTAGCCCACTGCCTCACAGAAAAGGGTGGCTGTGGTCATCCATTCTGCCTGCCCTGCTTCTCCTCCAGACATGGCCTGTCACCTCTGCCACCTTCCTACTTACCTGGGGTGATTATTATTATTATTATTAATTATAATAATAATAATTATTATAATAATAATTATTTTACATTTCATTGATTCTGGGAAGCCATTGAGAAGGTGGACCTTTATTTTATTTACCCACTAATCAAATATTTGTCAATTAGGTGGTGACACGCCACCAATTATAAGAGGCATTCCCACTTTAGAGATGTGAAATTATGGAAAAATGTGCATTCCTCAGCGGATGCGAGAGTGACCGAGCGCCCTGATTTCGAGGCGCTGTGACCCGCAGACAGTAGGGAGCCGCCGCCCGGCTCGGGCCGCATTCACCAGTGGCGGCCACAAGGGGGCGGGCGTCGGCGGGCGGGAAGCGGTCCCCGGGGTCCTGCAGCTCGGCCGGCGCAGCGCAGCCTCCGTCCCCTCCGCCCGCAGAAGATGCTCAGGAACCGGCGGAACTCTCTCCGGGAGCTTCTCAACCACGAGAACTTCCTCACCGGGCTCAATCGGGAGCTGATCCGGACCATCCAGGACATGGAGGACAGCACGGCCCTGAACGTGCGCGCAATGCTGCAGCAGCAGGACATCCTCACGGTGAGACCCGTGGCATCCGCCCGCCCTCCTGAGCGCTCGGGCGCCCTCTGGTGCCCTCTCGGCCAGTTGCACGTGCTGCTTCCTCCGTCTGGAACATACGTCTTTTCCACCCTTCATCCCACCCACTTGAGCTTTGGAATGAGACTGAGGTGGGGGCTCGTTCCAGTGCCAGCACGTCCTAGCTGGGAGACTTTAGTTAACCTGGCCTCTTTTTTCGAAGGTTTTTGCTTTGGCAAGGGGGGGGGGGAGTGGGGGGGGGAG
>NW_007730611.1:125090-147080 GCF_000696425.1 Galeopterus variegatus
GCATAACTTCGTATAGCATTCATTATACGAAGTTATACGAACCCTTGACCTTGGTGTTATTATATCGCGCTCTGAGCTAATCGGTCAGCCTAAAGCACTATGGCAAGTATTTTACTTTATTTTTTATTTTGTTGTTACGGCTGGCCAACAGGGGCATTGGAACCCATGACCTTGGTGGTACAAGGCTGTGCTCTAACTAACTGAGCTAAGTGGCCAGCCCTTACCTTGCCCCTCTGAGCTCTGTAAAATGGGGCATAATAGCACCCATCCCAAAGAGTATGGTACCTGGCACACGTTGTATCTGTGCAAGAGAAAGTAGTTACTAGCACCATCACCCCATCAGCACCATCAGTAAACGCTTATACAGGGTAATACTAAGTGCTTTACTTATATATATTCATACAGTCCTTACAGCAATGTTATTGTGTGGGCATTAGTATCATCCCCATTTTACATATGAAGAAATGGAAAGGTAGAAAGGCTAGCTCAAGGTCACCTAGCTAGCAAGGGTCAGCCCTGGGATTTGAACCCAGGCGGTCTGGGATGAGGATCTGTGCTCTTTCCAACGTACTATTATTAGCATTCTCAGCCCAGTGGTAGCACTTAGGATTTGTGGGTGAAGAGTGACTTTGCAGAGAACCGAGGGAGCGTCCTCTGCCTCCTCTAGGAGAGACTTGGTGACAGGGCACCCAGGCGTTTGGGCTGGAGAGGAGTCAGAGAAAATGGTTTAATGGAGAGGATTCCCTTCTGACTGCAGTCTGCCCAGGGAGGAGAGGTATTGAGCTCACCTGGAGTCTGTGAAAGAGAAAAATTCAGACTTCTTGGGGACTGTATTAGTTGGCTTGGGCTGCACTAAGAAGACACCACAGACTGGGTGGCATAAACAACAGAAATTTATTTCTCACAGTTCTGGAGATTGGTAGTCCAAGATCAAGGTACCAGCAGGACTGGTTTCTGGTGAGGCCTCTCTTCCTGGCTTGCAGATGGCCATCTTCTTGCTGTGTCCTCAAGTGGTCTTCTGTGTGCTGCGTGGAGAGAGATATCTCTCATGTTTCTTCCTCATCCTATGAAGACACAAGTCTCATCAGATCAGGGCCCCACCCTTATGACCTTATTTAACCTTAATTACCTTCCTAAAGGCCCTATCTCCAAATACAGCCACATTGGGGATTAGGGCTGCAACATATGAATTTTGGGGGGACACAATTCAGTCTATAGCAGGGACCAAGGCCAAGGACATAGAGTTATTCAGCCCAAGGAAACTTAGTAGAACATTCTCCAAACCTAGACAAAGTCACTGTCTGACTTTCCTCTGTTCATACATTTTCTGCTCATCCTGAGTGCCTCCTGTGGGCCCTTGGAAAACAGTGATCAGTGAGACACCTTGTCCATATCAAGCTCTCGTTCTAGTGTGGTCACAGTTAGAAAGCTGTGGGTGCGTGTGCTGTACTGGGGGTGGTGGACTTGAGGAGCCCAGAGGGGACCTCTGACCCAGACATGGGAGGATCAGGAAGGCTTTCTGGAGAATGTGATGCTTGTTCTGAAACCTGCAGCGTAGGTGTTGAGTGGTAGAGATTGGGCATCTGTTCCAGGGAGAGGAAACAAGGTTCCCAAGGGCTGCAGTGAGAGGGAGCATCACTGGCTCAAGGAGCCGCCTGTCACCGAGTGTGGCTGGAAGATAAGATGTGAACAAGGGATCAGAGAGAGATGAGGCTGGCCCAGGCCAGAGGGAGGTGGGCCTTGTCAGCCAGCGTAAGGAGTTTGGACCTTATTTACATGGCAGAGGGGAGCCATTGGGGAGTTTTTAAATAGGACAGGGACATGGCTAGCTGTGTTTTTTTTAAGGAAAGATCATTCTGACTGCTCTGTGGAGAATAGATCAAAGGAGATGAGTTAGGAGTAGCTGCTTTAATATTTTAGGAGGGGTTGGAGAGAACTTGAATAAGAAGTTTCAGTGGAGATGTAGAGGAGGCCATGGCTCTGAGAGCTGTTTGCGGGGTAGAATCCATAAAACTTGGTGACATTTCAGGTGAGCGAGGGCAGTAGGGACTGATGATGCCTGGGTTTGGGCCCGTGTGACTGTGTGTGTGGCAGGGCCGCTGGCTGAGGTGGAGTAGTAGTAGGAGCCATGTAGGGAGTAGGGTAGGAGGTGACTGTCCTCTAGCCTCTGGTCAGCTTGCTGGGCCTGGGAGTGGGGTTGGGATCCAGGACTCTTCTGAGGAAGTGCCGAGTGGCCACAGCAGGCTGCGGCTCCCCGAGAGCCAGCAGAGGCTTGGGGCAAGCTGAGCCCACCCCTCCTGCAGACCGTCATCGACATCTTGGAGTGGTCGAACAAGAAGAGGCTGCAGCAGTTGAAGTGTGAGCTTCAGGAGTGGGAAGAGAAGGAGAAGCTCAAGATGAGCTGTAAGAATCCCTGTGGTGAACTCCTAGACCCTCAGCCTGGCCCTTTGGGGAGGTCAGCAAGGGTATTTACCTTGCACTTGCCTTTCAGAAGCCGACAGGCCCACTGTCTCCCCTCTAGGCAGATGGAATTGCTAAGATGCAGAGTCATAGCTTACTTACCGAGCACTTCGCAGGCCTGTGTGTCTGCCTTTTTGTGGTCACGCTCTCACTTCACCATTACAACCACCTGTGAGGCTGGGACTGTTCTCCCATTTTATAGATGAGGAAATGGAGACTGAGAAGTGAACCAGCTTGCTGAAGGTTATGCAGCTGGGAACCAGAATGGAATCCTAGCCTGTCTGTGTCTCCTCCAAGATTGCATTGGGAGTCAGTGGCTGGGCCAGGACCCAGGTCTCCTGGCTTCCATCCTGCCGGGCCTGTAGTTTCTTTCTCCTGAGCAGACTGGAGGCCTTCTGAGGGGAGGGGTGGTATGTCAGGCAGCCTCAGACATCGGGGACCTCCTCCATGGAGGAAGGCAGGATAAACTTTGTCCAGAGAGGAACGGTCTTGGCGAGGGCCATGCAGCAAGGCGGAGGCAGGGCTGGGACTAGTCTGGGGATCTTGCACTGATTTCACTTCTTCCTACCCAGCATTGCCTCTGCTCCTGCAGGGGCTTAACTCTTTACCATGTCACAGCCTTGTGTGAGCCCGCCTCAGCCCAGACCCCAATCCGTTAGCCGAGGAGAGCTTGCCTCCCGGGCCTCCTGGGAGGTGTCAGGAGGGAAGGTCCTGCCTCCTGTCCCTCTTGACCTCCTTGTCCCTCCCAGTCCTGGAGCAGCAGGTGGAGCAGCTGAATGCCAGGATCCAGAAGACCCACGAGGAGGTGAACTTCCTGAGCACTTACATGGACCACGAGTATCCCGTCAAGTCAGTCCAGATTGCCAGCCTCATGCGCCAGCTGCAGCAGGTGAAGGACAGCCAGCAGGTAGGAGCGCGCCTGGCCCTGCTCCACTGGTCCATGTGGGAGGGAGGCAGGGCTGGTGGCCAACACCCTCTGCTGGCCCCCAGGATGAGCTGGACGATCTTAGTGAGATGCGTCGCATGGTCCTGGAGTGTATGTCCAAAAAAATTGAGCAGCAGCAGAAGAAAGTTCTGAGGTCTCTGGTGGTGGTGAGTAGCCAGCTGCCATGGTGGGGAGCCAGGTCCTTCCTGCAGCCCTGCGCTCTTCCCTGCCCTCTGCCTCCAGGCCCCCTGTACCCCTCCAGCCTTTACCAGTCACTGCTGCTTAGGAAGAGGCACCTGGGGGCCAGACCTCTCCTTCCTCCACAGAAAACCCAGCAACCCCATCAGGAGGCTCTTGTACAGAAGACCCGGGAGAGCCAGGACCTGCTGAAATGCATTCACAGGTTCAGAGATGTGAGTGGGCAGGGAAGGTGCCTGTCCCTCTGCGAGGGTGCAGGGGTGGGTGATCCCTGGGGCTGGTGGGAGTCAGGCTCATCCTGGTCTGATGCTCAGGAGGTCTCCAGCCCTGGTGTTGGCCTTCCTCTTCCCCAGGGCCATTACTGCCACTCGTCATTCATCTGGGAAGGGGATTAGTGCTGGCCTAGGCCTTGCCTCTAGGCAACATTGCTGGCCATGACCTGTTAGTGACATCATCAAGCGTCACCTACTCAACCACTGAGCACCGCCCACCTTCACCCCTTAATTCCTGTCATTGACCATTCACCTGTTATCAGTGTTAATGAGCTTCACCATTACCACCCCTCAAATTAATTTTTATAATCTTGCACCTTCACTAGTTTTCGATGTGAGTGCCCTCCGCCATCACTGCCAGCCCCTGTTAATTCTTTTGTTTTTTTTGGCTGTTGGCAACTACGGGGATACGAACCCTTGACCTTGGTGTTATCAACATGGTGTTCTAACCAGCTGAGCTGGTTAATTCAGATGGTCAAGCAGTCCCACCCCTTTGCACCCTGTCTCCACTCTCCACAACCCCATCCCCTGTTATAGCATCATCGAACATTGTCACTAACTTGTGATCCAGCCCTGCCCTGCACGGGGAGGCCCCCTTTCTGGAGTCCAGCCAGTCCCAGTGGCTGGCCCATACCATTTCCCTGGATATCTTTGCTTCTTGTCCATTTCGCTGTTTTCTCCTTTTAGTCCGGGGACATTTGGTTTCTCACCGCTTCCCGGCTGTGCCTCTCCCCTCAGTTTATCGTCCAGTTTGAGGAGGAAATTCCTATATTAAGAGCCGAGGTGGAAGAGCTCCAAGCCCAGCTCCAGGATCCCCGAGAGGTCATATTTGAGGATGTTTTACTTCGGAGACCCAAGTATGTGATCTTTTTGCAGCTGCCTCTTAGCCAGGCCATGTTGTGGGCTCAAAGAGCCTCTCTGTTCTCAGAGACGGCAGCCTGGGGTACATGGCAGAACACTGTATGGGGTGAACGTCCTGGGTTTCCACCTCAGCTCTGCCACTGAACATAAGCAGACGTGACCTTTCCCATCTGTACTCTTCAGTTTTCCATCTGTAAACAGCAGGCTGGGTTAGGTGGTCTCTAAAGACCCTTCCAGTTCCCACATTCTTTGTGTCAATTAAGTGGGTGTACCCTCCACTTTTGGGTTGTTGACTGGGGAGGTTGGCTCCAGCGAAGAGTGGCCTAGAAGACACATCACAAGAAGGGAAGGATGTCCTCTCTGCTTGGCAGGCTTCTGGGTCCAAAGTGAAGGTCTTGCTTCCTTCCAAAACCAATTCTTTGCCCGCTCTCCCGTCGAAGTTTCTCTGTGGTGGGGCTGGGTGCCCCTAGGCCAGGCCTCTCCATGATGGCACCCCAGGGCTCTGTGTGGCAGAGCCTGGCATTTGAGAATTTAATTTTTCTTCTTGATCTCTGTGTCTGTTTCCTCCTCCTCCTATCCTTTTCTATCTCCTCTCCTACCTCCTTCCCTTCCTTGTCTTCTTAAATAGAAAAAAAAACACTATTTAGTTTTTAAAGTGCCTACGAAGTGCCAGGCACCAAGTGAATGAAAATGCCCCGGGGAGCCCAGCAGGGGACCAAACATTGATAACGAGCTACAAATAAATGTAAAGTTGCAGCTGAGTCCAGAGCTGCTGAGGAGAGGTACATGGCACCAAGAGAGTGTGTCCCAGGACAGTGAGTCTGGGGCCATCAAGGAAGATTTCCCCGAGGACTAAGGTCTTCAGGATACATAGAAGTTCACTAGGCCAAGGGGCTAAAGGGGGAGCAGAAGGAAGAATGATTCTGGGTGGCCGTGTGGGATCTCTGGGACATGGAGTAAGTGGGCATCCATTGTCCTTACCTGGGCTCCGAACGCATTGCAGTAAGACTGAAAGGGGTAAGGCAGACATGGGCCAGATTTTCTCTTATTCTGGTAAAGTTGATTTTAGAGAATGTAGCTTTTATCTCTAGGCTTGTTGGCTTCTGAATACGGAACCCAGAATTAGGCAAATGGAGCCGCTAGGTCATGGTGCAGCTGGAGCTGGTGGAGCCAGCCCTTGGAGCAGAGGAGAGTGTATTTCTTGTGGTCTACTCGTTGCTGAGAAAGGAAGGGCCCGGGCTGCCCATACCCACTCCTCTGCAGACTCATCATTCAGAGAGTCTGCTCCCCTTTCCAGGAGCAGAGTGAGGACAGGGGCAAAGAGGCCAGGAGCAGAATGCTCCTCGATGCATTTCCACATGGAAGGAAGCAGTGGGAGTGGGTAAGCAGCTTTGTCGTCGGCACACTGCTAAACAGAACTTCTGCAGCTAGAACATGCATGGGAACCTCCTAGAGATCTTGTTAGAAAGCAGTTTCTAAACAGCAGGAGTGGCACACTGCTAAGCAGAACTTCTGCAGCTAGAACATGCATGGGAACCTCCTAGAGATCTTGTTAGAAAGCAGTTTCCAAAGCAGTAGGTCTGGAGTGGGGCTCAACGTTCTGCAGTTCTGAGAAGCTCCTGGGTGATGCTGCTGCTGGTCGATGGACAGCGTGTTGAGCGGTGAGGCTGTAAAGGATCCGTGATAGGAAGGAACTTGTATTTACATGGAGCTGAGGAGGCTAGTGTGTCTGGAATGCAGTGACGGAGAAAGCAGGCAGCTCAGTCCCTAGGGACCTCCATGCAGTGCCCTGTAGGCCAGGGTTTTGCACTTGATTCTGAAAGCAAAGGATTTTAAGGTGAGTGGTGACGTGATCAGATTTGGATTCCAGAAAAGTCATCTTGTAAAGAGCATGGGGATGAAATTGGAGAAGAGCCAGAGTGGGAGCTGGAAGTCCAGTGGATGTGGTGGCAGTTGTCCAGGGGAGCATTGGGAGTGGCCTGGCCAAGTGGGTGGCAGGAAAGATGAGAGCAATAGGTGGGTTGGACAAATATTTAAAAAGATAAGTCTATAGGAATTGGTGATGTTTGGATGTGGGAAGTACAGGACATGGAGGTGTCAAAAATAACCCCTAGGTTCCTGGGTTTTGTAACAGGGTGGGTGGTGGTGCCACATCCAGAGATAGAGAAGACTGGGGACGGGTGGGGGATGCAGATGCAGGTGGAGTCAAGAGTTGACTTGGATGGGAAATTTGATTATGTGAGACATCGATGTGAAGCCATGAGGTAGAAAGTTGAGTAGAACTCAGAGGAGAAATAGTGGCTGGAGATATTTGGGTGTTGCCAGTATAGAGATGCGCTGTTTAAAAATTATTACTATGAAAAATTTGAAATATGCAGAAAAATAGTGAGAATATAGTGAATACTCAGTTGCTCATCTAGATTTAGAAGTTGTTATATTTTTGCCGTGTTGGCTTTATCTTCATTCATTCATGTTTGTTTGTTTTCTTAAGTATTGTAAATTGCAGACATCCTGACACTTCATGCCTAAAAACTGTGCGCATAAGTAGATTATTGAAACCGTGAGAATGGAGGATCTCCCTGGGAGAGAGTGGAGAGAGAATGTAATCGTGCAGCCTCTTAAATGTTTGTTTTGGTCACTGACACGGGGAATTATTGCTGATGGGAACCCATGTTTCTTGCTACTTTCATGGAAAGACTAATCCCTGTCACTTGCTGAACTTATTTAATTCTCATTTAATCCTCCCACCAATGACTGGAGGATGGAATTATTACCCCCATTTGACAGATGAGGAAACTGAGGCTTGCCTGGGGTCTGGCACATAGTGAGTGTGTGTCCCATAGGCGCTGCCTGAAGGAGTGAGGCTCAGAGAGGAGAAATAGCTTGCTGGAGGTGACCCAGAACCAAGTTTCCAAACTGGCCATCCTGACTCCAGAGAGAGTGATGGTCCTGAGGGTCCTGAGCATTTCAGAGCTGAGTGTCTGTGCCCTCTTGACTACAGACCTCTTAGGGGAACATTAGTCCTGCCAGACTAATTTCTGTTCCACTTTTCATGTTTCTGTTTGTACGTGTGTGTGTTGTGCATGCACGTGCGTGTACACAGGGTGTGTTTTGGGATGGTAAGTACCGTTAAGTACCAGTGTTGTAAAGAGCAGGGCTCCCCTAACTCTGGCGCCCCTGTGGGCCTCTCACACCCCTCTTTGCTGCTTCCTACCAGGTGCACCCCAGACATGGACATCATCCTCAACATCCCTGTGGAAGAGCCGCTACCCTTCTAGATGGCAGAGCCGTGGGCCGCCCCTCCCTGCCTGGTCTCTTCCCAGCACCTGCAGCCTGGAGTCATTTGCTTCTCAGACAGTGTCTTCATTCAGACCCTGATGCACAGTTCTTCCATCCTTCCCTCCCTCCTGTCTAGTTTTTTTTTTTTTCTCTCTCCTTCACTTCTTTCTGGTTGATGTTGCTGCTTAGACCAGGTTGGAATTCCCAGTTAAATCTGCTGTTCCTTTTTACCAATAAAGCTGGATTTGCATTTGCTTTTTGCTGGTATCTGGGGGTCCCCAGCTAGGTCTTGCAGAAGATGTGGTAGGAATGGACTTTGTCCTGAGATAAGAGGTGGGCAGCTGTGCTGGCTGCGTCTGGGGCTCAAAAGTTCTCCAGAAAAAGTGCTGCAGTGACCCCCTGCCCAAATCTCCATGGCTCTGTGGCCCTGGGCCCCTCCTGGTGCAGCAGGAACCCAGCTTCCCTTCCAGTTTGTGCTCAGACCTGTTGAGGCCAGTGCCAGGGCAGAGGGGGAACTTCTTGAGATTAATACACCTGGGAACTTGCTGGGCCTTTCACTGATGGCCATTTCTCTCTTAGTCCAGCCGTCAACCTGTCCACTACGTCTACCCCAACTTCACATGGACATGAGCACAAATTCCTGCTGTGCATAGCTGCATATTTATGTGCAGCTCTGCACTCCAGTCTTCTGTGGTGGACTTAGAGATGTGCTTTGCCCAGATCCTCCTTCAATCAAGGACATGAAGGTGCTGTTGGCAGGTATCCTTCAGCAGTCAGACCCTTCAGGGATTGCCTCAGCTTCGGAGAGCCGTGCAACCAAGGTAAAGTCCCTTCCCACATCCAATGTCTGCTGGATATGTAAGTATTAAAGGCCCAGGCATCTTGGTCCAACTTGGATCAAGTGAAGGGCTATTGTGGCTCCAAACCGCCCCCCCCGCAGTGGAGGCTGAAACTGCCCTTAGGCCTGCACTGAGGCTTGGCTTCTGCCCAATCCTGTGTATTTCCCCTGCCCCTTTCCTCGGTTGTCAGTTCCAAGGGCACTCATTAGTAAGTGTTGTGCACTCTGCAGTCCATCCAGAGTTGGCTTCCCTGGAGACCCAGACTGCTCCAGTTGCCAGGGGACTCTGGCCTCTCAGTGGTCCACTTTATGTGTTAGGAGACTTGGTTATAAGTAACAGAACAGCCAACTCAAATTGTCCTAATCAAGAAGGGGCTTAGGTAAAGTAGTAGTCCAGGTGAGGCTTTATCCAGAAACCCAGTGATGGCACCAGGACCCAGTTGCTCTCTCTCTACTTTGTCCTCTTCTAAGGTCAGCACTGCTGTGGCTCCCAGGAACCAGCATCTGTGGGTTTACCTGCCTGCTTGTACATGACCTGCTGGAAAGAGAGTACTCTGTCCTGGAGTTTTCAGCCACAGTCTCAAGATTCACTATGACTGGATGGCTTATATCACATGCCCACCTTGAGCCAGCCTTGCATGTGGAGAGTGCGTGTTGCTTTAGTCCAGATCACGTGCTGTACCTTGGAGTAGGTGAAGGGGTGGTTGGGGAGGAGCACGTGACCTTGGTTAAGCCGGTGGCTACTCTCCAGAGCCATATGCATCTCCAGACAGCAGTGGACAATGTTGAACATAAAAGGAACCACTTAAGTAGAACTTACTTTATGCTTCATGTCTGTTAACTTGTTAAATCCTCATAAGAACAACCCTATGAGGTAGGTATTGCTATCGTTTCATTTTACAAGTGAAGAAACCAAAGCATGAAAAGATAAAGCAGTTTTTCTAAAATCACCAGGGTAGTAAGTGGTGGAGGCCATTTGCTCTTAATCCCTCGCCTTTCAGGTGCTTGGCTGAACTGGAGAGAGCTGAGCTGCCAGGTGATGCATTAGCTGATTAAGACAAGTTGAAATGAAAGTAAGAAGCCAAGCTCTTCATTGCTTCCTGTGATAGTACAAGGAAGAGGCTAAACCAGAGAACATCCACCCTGTTCCATTTCCCCGTGGAATGGCACCATCCAGGGTCAGGTGGATCAGCACAGATGTAGAAAAGATCTCACTGCCAAGGAGCTACAAACAAAAGAATGCTGCAGTTTTATGGACCTGGGGGCCAGGGGTGGGTTTGGGTGGGGTGGGGAAGGGAGAGTGGGAAAAGTAAAGTCCTGAGTCAACATGGAGAAAAGTGTCTTGAGGGTTTCCCCCTGTCCCCCTGATAAAGAGGTCTTGGAGAGGCACCTGAGGTCTTGGCCAAAGGGTCCCAATAAAGAAGTGTCTGAATGAAGACCTGAGCTAGGGATGCAGGTGTGTGTGAGCGCTAGGCTGGCTGTGGGGCCTGAGTCCTTCACTACAACGCTCTTCAGAGACTACAGTGCACTGGCTGTGCATAAGTCAGGTGTGGGAAGGGCAGCTTTCCCCCAGGAGGCCTGCCTAAAGCCTTTGTAATTGCCCAAGGTTTGCCTGAAAATCACACGTAGTTTCTTAGTCAGGAGCTGGACTCCTTATGGGAAGGGACACAGGAGTTCTGAGGAAAACCAAGAAACAAAACCTGAACATGCAGATCCCCTCATGTTGCACACAGCCAGCATGCCTCCAGATGTGACACAGAGTAACCCCATGCATGTACACGGATCTTTTCCCACTTAGGACTGCACGTGGGTCAACCCTCACATGTAGACATACCTTCATGCGTGTGCACATGGGTAATTAATATTCATTAGTTAAATAGAACTGTCTTAATAAATAAGGGATGCCCAATATCATGTCTTATCAGGAATTCTCTTTATTAGTCGTATTTATCCCCAATAATGCCGCATAACAAACAACTGCAAAACTCAGTGATTTTTCAGCACAAATTTATTCTTATCCTCAGGGTCCGTAGGTCAAGTGTATTTCAACTAAACCAGGCTTGGTTTGGCTCAGTGGCTCTGCTTCGGGTTTCAGGTCAGCTGGGCTTGGTTTTAGACTGTGGGTTAGGCTCAGGGTTGCCTACTGAGTTCTAGGGCCAAGTGGAATGTTCTTTACTCAAGGAGGATCACTGGAACACAAATCAAACCACTTAAGACCTCTCTTTGCACATGTGCTTGCATTTCATTGGTTAAAGAAAGTCGCAAGTCTAGGTCAAATATTAATTGGGCATGGAAGTTGCCCCCCTCCTCCTCCACCACATAATCAAAGGGTGAGGGCAGTGAATATATTTGCTGAACAATAACCAAACATCATGCTTTTCTGCCAGTGGAGACAGACTAAGCTCCCTGTATTAGTTTTCCATTACTGGTGTAACAAATTATGAAAAACCTAACTAAAATAACACAAAGTTGTTGTCTTACACTTCTGTAGATCAGAAGTCTGACACAGATCTCAATTTGGGTTCCCCATTCTGTTCCATTGGTCTGAGTGTCTGTTTTTATGCCCATACCATACTGTTTTGATTACTATAGCTTTGTAGTGTATTTTGAAGTCACATAGTGTAATGCCTCCAGCTTTGTGGTTCCATATGAATTTTAGGATTGTTTCTTTTATTTCTGTGAAGAATATCATTGGCATTTTTTTTTTCCTTTTTGTCTTTTTTCGTGACCGGCAACGGATCGCAACCCGCAGTGTCACGCCCGTACCGGACCGGGACCGGCCACGGGATCGCAACCCTCGGTGTTGCTCCCGCCCCTCGCTCAGCCAGTGAGTGGCTGGTCTGTATGTGGGATCCGAGCCCTCGGCGGGAGCGCCACCGCGCTTCCCAAGCGGCGCACTATAGCAGTGCGCCACCGGGCCGGCCCATCATTGGCATTTTGATAGAGATTGTGTTGAATTTGTAGATTGCTTTGGGTAGTGTGGTCATTTTGACAATATTAATTCTTTCAGTCCACGAACATGAGATGTCTTTCTATTTTTTTGTGTCTCCTTTAATTTCTTTCATCAGTGTTTTGTAGTTTTCATTATTGAGATCTTTCACCTCCTTGTTTAAATTTACTCCTATGAATCTTATTTTTTATTGTGCTTGTTGTAAATGGGATTGTATTCTTTATTTCTTTTTCAGCTGATTCATTGTTGCTGTATAGAAACACTACTGACTTTTGTATGTTGATTTTGAATCTTGCAGCTTTACTGAATTCATTTCACAGCAGCATGGATGGGCCTGGAAGGCAGTATACAAAGTGAAATAAGTCAGGTACAGAAAGATAAATACTGCATATTCTCACTTACATGTGGGAGCTAAAAAAAAAGTGAATTCATGGAAATAGAGAGTAGAATTGTAGTTACTTGAGGCTGGGAAGGGAAGGGGAGGGAGGATAGAGAGATTAAGCAATACAGAATTACATCTAGATAGAATATGTTCTAGTATTTCATAGTACAGCTAGGTGTCTATAATTAGCATAATTTATTGTGTGTTTTCAAATGGCTAGATGAGAGGAATTCAAATGTTCTCATAACAAAGAAATGATGAGTGTTTATGGTGATGGATATGCAAATTAGCCTGATTTGGTCATCACACAGTGTATACATATATCAAAACATTAGTAAGCAGTTTTCTGTGGTGCCTGCACTTCCACAAGCAATGCATGAGGGTTCCGCTTTCTCTGTGTTCTCAACAACACCTGCCATTTACTGGGGTTTTTTTTGTATGTTTTTTTTTTTTTCTTTTTGTCTTTTTTCATGACCGGCTACGGATCGCAACCCTCAGTGTTGCGCCCGTACTGGACCGGGACCGGCAACGGAATCGCAACCCTTGGTGTTGCGCCCACACCTCGCTCAGCCAGTGAGCGGGAACCGGTCTGTATGTGGGATCCGAACCCTCGGCGGGAGTGCCACCACGCTCCCAAGCGCGCGCTGTAGCAGTGCGCCACCGGGCCGGCCCTTGTATGTTTGTTTTTAAGTCACCATCTGTATTAGTCCATTTCTGTTGCTTATAACAAAATACCCAGAACTGGGAACCTTGTAGGAAAATGAAATTTATTGTTCACAGTTTCAGAGTCTGCGACGTCCACAGTCCAGGGAGCATTTATGGTAAGGGTCTTCTTTGATGGTGGCTTTACAGCAATGCAGGGGTCTCACATGACAGAAAGTGGCAGAGAAGAGAGAGAAAGAAACTCACGTGCTCTCCTTTTAAACCCTCAGAGCCATATTCCTGACCACCATTATTCATGTATTTGCTATGGGATGGTCGTACAATTTAATCACCCATTCAAGGCCCCACCTTGCAATTACCATAATAGAATTTCCCACCCTCAACAGTTACAGTGGGAATTAAGCTTCTAATATATGAACTCTGGGGAACACAACTCAATCCATCCACAGCACCAGCCAAATGGGTGTGAAGTGTTATCTCATTATGTTTTTAATTTACATTTTCCTAATGACTAATGATGTTGAGCATCTCATGGGCTTATTTCAAAGAAGCTTTTGTGTGATTGAGTACTCTTGACCTTTTGATCTTTCTGAGGTATTTATTAGCAAAAGTTTGTACAGCCACAATCTCAGTGTTATCTCTAGAGCACGTTTCTGTGACAGTGAATCTCTTAATGTGAGCATCCTTTACCGTATAGCAGGACACAATCTCCCTAAGCTGTCTGCCACTATTAACAAGAATTCCCTTTACTCCAGTTTCCAATAACACATTCCCCATTTCCTTCTGAGTTGTCACCAGCATCAGCTTTAACATTTGTAGTTCTACAGTCTGTTCACCCCAATTAGATATTCTCCAAAGTGATTAAGGTTTTCTCCACTTCCTCCCTCTTCCACTTTTAAGGCCGCTCACAGTTAACGCTCGGTCCACCCATTTAGTCCAGGATAATCTCCCTGTCTTAAAGTCAGCTGATTTCATCTGCAACCTTAATTTCATCTTAAACCTCATCTGCAACCTCAATTCCCCCTTTCCATATACCATTTACTCTTAGGTTCCAGGGAGTAGAATGTGGACATCTTTGGGGGAGCATTATTCTGCCTTCCACACAACCTCTGGCCACATCTCACCTCAAAAGAAGCCCCTGCTCCTCCACACCAGGGGACTTTTGTCCTCAAGTCCTTCCTAGCGTTCTGACAACTTCTGAGGCGCAGGCTTGCTTGTGCCCTAGACCTTATTTCACGTCTGGGACACCCTTTCTTCCTTGTTCAGCGCAACCCAAGTCCCCAACATGGTAAAGACAAGAATTCACCCCAGATAAACCATGTTCAGACAGGCTTGTCAAGTATAGCTGGTCTTCCAGAGTGTCACTCCTACACGCCCTGTGATGGACAGATGCGGAGCCATCCTCCTCTTCTGCGTTTCGCACCCTTTTGATGAACTATTTGCGGTAGTGTATATATTAGGCAAATGCATTAAGTTGTAAAGAAAAGGAGAATGAGTTTGGGGGTGGTGTGGTATAGGAAATTAGGAGTCTGTGATAGGGAATAACTATGCCGGGGTGAGTATTGATAATTAGTTGGAGGTGGTCTTTCCTGCCACCTCTGGATGTCTTTTATTTCATTTTATTGTCTATTTTCCCTGGCTAGAGCTTCCAGAACCATGTGATCCTTCAACTGGGAGGTGGTTGATGGACAAGGGAGCAGGGTGGACTCTATATGAGTATAGGTGGGAAATGCGGAGGTGATAGCAGGTCTTACATCTGGTGAGATGTGATGTGTGTCAAGCGGTTTGGGCGAGTTGTACAGGAATGTTTTGAAGATCAGCAGCGGGGGCGTGGGGGAAGAGGCAGAGAGGAAAACAGACAGCAGGGTGGATGTAAGGTCTGATGTTGGATTGGTAGTGGGATGAATGGAGGGGGTCATAGAGGAGGCTTAGGGGGTCAGTGTGGGGGTGATCAGCAGTCAGGGGGTCCCTGGTCGCCTGCGAAGAATGGGATGGACTAGGAGCAAAAGTGGTGGACATTGCTAGTTTTTAGCTCCAGGTAAAGGAGGGAGCAGAGGTCGAAGGTTTGCTCTTCAAAAGGTCAGACCAATCTGTGTAAGTTAGAGGATCTAGATCTGTCCTCAAACATTTTAAAGCCCTCAGGTCTTTTGGGTTATTAATGGCAAAAACAGTTAGTTGGGGTGTCTCCAGAGCCTTTGATAAGATGTAGAGCGCCCCCAAAGTGGAGCATTTAGCATAAGGATTGAGGGCAGGCATGACCCAGGCACTCTTTAGGTGACCAGGCGTTATTTTTCAATTTTAGTAGGAGCTGTTTGAAGAGCCTATTCTGAAGCTCGGCAAGTCTGCCTAATTGGGTAAATGAAAGTTCTACGGAATTCCCTGTTCTAAGGCCCATCTCTGTGTGTAAGCCTTGATCTCAGTCTATTGTGTCTGGGAGAGCAATAGGAATTGGAAGGGTTTTGGTAAGGCCCTGACAGCGCATTTAGCCAGTGTTCGCGTCTGCTGTGACATGGGTATACCAAGTGTCGCCGGCAGATGGCGGGAAAGGCCCATGCAAATCAATCCTCCAGCGACCTCAAGGGCGGGATCCAAGGGTTTTGGTAAGGCCCTGACAGCGCATTTAGCCAGTGTTCGCGTCTGCTGTGACATGGGTATACCAAGTGTCACCGGCAGATGGCGGGAAAGGCCCATGCAAATCAATCCTCCAGCGACCTCAAGGGCGGGATCCGGTGGGATGGATGGCCCATTTGTAAAACCGCCAATGGCTCGTTTTATTGCAGAGTTCACAATTGGAGATGATCATTTTGGCTGTCAGTGTGGCTCTTGGGAGGACTTTGTCATGCACCCACTGCTATTGCTCGGTCCTTGCCTCCAGCGTCATTTCTCACCATTCAACTCCTGTCCCTACTTCTAGTCCCTGGAGCCTTCCTGCCATCAACCAAGCTTATTTCCTGCTCAGCCTTTGCACTGGCAGGTCTCTGCTTTAAATGCTATCCTCAGGGTCTCCAAGTGGCTGGCTCTCTGTGCGGTCTTAGCTCAAGTTTCCTTTCTTCGAGAGGCCTTGCCTGACTCCTGCTTCTAACCTAGTTCTTCCTCCTCACTTTCCATCCATCACTGTTTTATTTTCTTTATAGCTGCGATTACTATCTGATATTACACATTCATTTATTTCTTTTTATATTTATTGTCTGATTCCCTCAATCATCGTGCATAGCCTGGCAGTATACAACCACTGAAGATGAAAGGAAGACAAGTTCTAATGACATCATGTGAGCCCAGATCAGCTCCCCTTGATTCTTTCACCTCGTAGTTGTATGAGCGATAAATTACCTGAAGAGACTTGACTGGTCCATAGCTTAATCGCTTCCTTTTGTAGTTAAGCCACACTGTATAGTCAGATGGCTTGATAACAGCACTTTCTAGGGTTTGCATTTCCAAGGAAAATGCATAAACTTAAAACATAATTTTTACTTTTCAAAAATGGGTCCTGAAAATGTGGTTTCACGGCCATGAAATTCTGTGATTGATTCAGTCAATATTGCACGCCTGCTCTGTGACTGTGCTAGGTGTTGCTTCCAAAAAGGTCAAGGCAGCTCAGTAGTGGGAAGGAAATGCAGTCCCCAAATGTTCCTGTTTGCTCGATTGACATCCCGGCCCAGTCAGAATGTCAGCACTCCCATGAAGTATGAGCAGTTCTCACCACCCCAGCAGCTTCAGGTTCACATTATTCTGATATTTTGTTACACCGGTAAAAATAATTACCTTATTAACCGTGAGAGCCAGGCCGGCGTCATGAGTGTGTGATCTGTACCATCACCCATGTCCCCATACTCAGCAGAACTCTCTGCTTGGTTTAATATTCTACCATAGCCATCGTGAAATTCTTGATAATTTTTGAACAGGAGACTCCACATTTTTGTTTTGTACTGGGCCATGCAAATTATATATCTTGTAGTGACTGGAATCCAACAAATTGAGTGTCATATTCCTTAAATCCAAAAATTTTTTGATTTTCAGAAGCAGCTCGATGCATTCTTCAGCCTGCGTATTTCTCCCATGTGATTCTATGAAAATGAATTAATTTCTGTATTGTGTTTCAAAGCCTCAGGACACACTGGATGATGATCAAGGGCATGAGCATGGAGAAATGTCACAGTATTTTTCACTTCTTCCATCATGTTTGACTAATAAATAATGATGTTGTGGGAGCAGGTCTTGATTAACTGCTGGGACATTCTCTTCTGGTTTGCATTGCTCTAGTGATCTTAGCTTTTTCTCATGCATGCCAAATTTTAAGAATTATTTACTGGCATGCCCAGCATTGTGAGTGGTAAAATTAAGCCCAAGGTTTTTGCTAACAATATTAAGAGGGACACATTTTGTTCACAGGTCGCAAGTTGGATGTTCCTTGGAGAGACTCTTTATCTAAATAAGAATGGCAGTAAGGATGGGACCTGGGCGAGGTTGCGTGCTGGGTGACGTAGAGGTTCTATTTGTAGGAGAGGTGGGAGGAAATCCCCAAGCAGACATTCCTCCTTCACAGAATTGTTTTTGACGATGGGACCTGGGCGAGGTTGCGTGCTGGGTGACGTAGAGGTTCTATCTGTAGGAGAGGTGGGAGGAAATCCCCAAGCAGACATTCCTCCTTCACAGAATTGTTTTTGACAACCATGACATCTTCACATTAAAGTTTTGTAGGGGACGGTACCCAAAGGCAGCTGCCCAGTGGGCAGAGGGAAAGCACCTTCGGTGCTGTAGGGGACCTTCTAACTCATTTGACTTGAAAGGCAATGACACTGAGTGACATGCAAACCTATGTGGTTGGCCCACTCAAAGCCTTTATTCAATACCAGACTCATTTTCCCCAATATTTTCTTCTGAAAAATTTCAAACATACAGCCAAGTTGAAAGCAAACACCCTTTCCCCACCACTTAGATTGTACTCTTAACAGTGTATTATACTTGCCTTATCACATATCTGTCCATCTGTCCATACCTCTATTCGTCCATTCATCTTATTTTCTTCGTGTATTTCAGAGTAAATTGTAGACTTCAGTACCCTCCCTGTAACTACTTCAGTGAATAATCATTAACTTGAGTTCTATATATATATATATTGTTTAAAAGATGACCAGTAAGGGGATCTCAACCCTTGACTTGGTGTCGTCAGCACCACGCTCACTCAGTGAGCTAACTGGCCATCTCTATATAGGATCCGAACCCATGGCCTTGGTGTTATCGGCACCACACTCTCCTGAGTGAGCCGCAGACCGGCCCGAGCTCAGTATTTTTATAGTATTTTTCTTTTGAAGTGAATTCCCATACAATGAGTGTACAAATCTAAGTGTACATTCACTTGGTTTTGACAAATGCGTACACCTGTGTACACCAAATCTCTATCAAACACTTCATCAAAGAAGATATACAGATGGCAGATAAGCACCCAAAAAGTTCAACATCATTAGTCATCAGGGAAATGAAAATTAAAACTACGATGAGACTGCTCTGCGCCTATTAGAATGGCGAAAATAAAAGTTACAGCACCAAATGCTGGTGAGAATGTGAAGAAACTGGATCTCTCTACATTGCTGGAGGGGATGTTAAGTGGTACAGTTAATTCGTAAATCAATTCGGCAGTTTCTTAAAAAGTTAAACATGTACATGACCCAACAATCACACTCCTGATCATTTATCCAGGAGAAATGAAAACATGTTTCCACAAAAGCCTGTAGACAATGTTCATAGCAGCTTTATGTGTAATAGCCAAAGTCTGGAAACAGCACCTATGTCCTTCAGTGAGTAAATGGTTAAGCAAACTGTGGCACTTTTGTACAATGGAACATGACTCAGCTAAATAAAAAGGAACAAATTCCTGATACTTGGATGTATCTCCAGGGCATTATGCTGAGTGAGGGGGGAAAAAAAAGCCAATCTCAGAAGGTTACGTACTGTATATTTTCATTTATATATCATTCTTTTTTTTTTTTTTTTTAAAGATGACCAGTAAAGGGATCTTAACCCTTGACTTGGTGTTAAAAAAAAAGCCAATCTCAGAAGGTTACGTACTGTATATTTTCATTTATATATCATTCTTTTTTTTTTTTTTTTTTAAAGATGACCAGTAAAGGGATCTTAACCCTTGACTTGGTGTTTTCTGCACCACGCTCTCCCAATGAGCTAACCGGCCATCCCTATATGGGATCCGAACCCGTGGCCTTGGTGTTATCAGCGCCACACTCTCCCAAGTGAGCCACAGGCCAGCCCTATATATCATTCTTGAAATGACAGAGTTAAAGAAATGGAGAACAGATCAGTGGTTACTAGGGGATCAGCAAAGGGGATGGTGTGACTTTGAAAAGATAACTCAAGAGAGTTCCTTTGTGGTGACAGAACACTTCTGTGTATTGATTGATATACACAAAGATGTACGAAAAAATTAGTTTATGCAAAAGCTGCTGAAATTTAAAGAAGGTCTAGAGTCTAGGTAATTATATTGTGCCAATGTCAATTTCCTGATTTTTCTTTTATTTACTTTTTTTGTCCGCGGGTCAGTACAAGAATTCAAACCCTTGACTTTAATGTTATCAGCACCACACTCTAACCAACCGAGCTAACCAGCCAGCCCAATTTCCTGATTTTGATCATGTAATGTAATTATACAAGATTTTGCATTCAGGGACACTAGGTGATGGGGACCAGCATGGGACCTCTCTTCATTATTTTTGCAAGTTCTTGCGAGTCTATAATTATTTCAAAATAAGCATTTAAAAAATACACTTTTATTTAATATACTTTTACGGAAAGCTAAATAAACACACTGTTGAGGCATTCGCTTCCATTGATGTATTTAAAAATTAATTTCCACAATAAAAAAAAAAGTTTCTAAAATGGCTGTGTATTTCAGCTGAAGCATGTTTTATAAATATTTGAAATGGCTACATTCTTTTCTTCTCTCTTGGAAACCAGGAGTTTTGTTCTCCAGTGGCACAATCGGTTAGCACGCGGTACTTATATGGAAACCAGGAGTTTTATGAAAATTAAGTATTATATAATATAAAAAAAATCTAAAAAGAAAAAGAACACTTTGAGACTTTTTGGGGTTTCACATCTAGCTGACCAGTACTTAAGCACTTATCTGTATAGAAGCTGAATTCTTAAACAGAGCACCACTATTTCTATTTCCTTTATCCATCCGTCCATCATTCTATCTAGAGGGACCGTGGGAAAGATAGGTTTTCTCCTTCCTCAGTAACAGAGCCCTCACATTTTAGCTGGGAATAAAGACAACATTTTCTAGCTTCCTCTGATGCTGGTGTGGCCGTGCAACTAAGCTCTGGCCTGTGGTGTGTAGGAAGATGTGTCATAGGATTTTGGGGAAGGTCTCTTAAAAGTGGGGAAGGAGAGTATCCTTTTGTTCTCTTCCATTCCTTCTGTTCTCTGAAACAAAAGTGTGATGGCTGGAGGCTCCGCACCTATTTTGTGCCATGAGGTGACCTTGAGAATGGAGGCTATTCACTAGGGAAGGTGAAACAGAAAAGCAGAACCCTGGGTTGTGGCTGCCATGGTGGGGCTCTCATATCCCCTGGATTGCTTTCTACAGAGTCTCCTGCAGAGAGAAAAAAACTACTATATTATTTAAATTCTTCTTATTTTGGATTTCTCTGTTGTATGAATCTGGACTTTTGGACTGTGTTACAGCCACCATTTTTTTCAAACACAAATCTAATAAATTCCATATTTTTAAAATATGTAGGGTTTAAAAAACTATTTTCATTTTTACATTTTTTATAACATCCAAGATTTTGGTGTATGATCCTTGGGATAGTTGTCACTGTTTATTCCAGGTATATGGTAGCTTTGTACTTCTTGATCCTCTTGTGGCTGGGTGAAACCATGTGACTATTTCTGAGCAATACATTGTGAGAAGCACCTGCTGTCACTTGAGCACTGGAGCATTCATTGCCCAGTGTGAAGCCCTGCAGGGTTCCTGCAGTATTCACAGCTAGCTTGGGCCCAGGGGACAATGAGGAGCAGAGCATGAGCAAGGAAAAAAACCTTTTTTCTTTAATAATACTATTGAGATTTCGAGGTAGTTGTTACTGCAGCGTATTCTAGCCCAGCTGTTCTCAAAGTGTGATCAGTGGATTCCTGGGGATCCCCAAACCCCTTAAAGTGGTCTTCATAATAACGTCCTATTTTCATAACAACATAAGATGCTATGTGTCTTTCCTGCTGTGTTGACATTTGCACTCAAGGTGCAAAAGCAATAGTGAGTAAAAGTCGTGAATCGCTGCCCTAGCTTTTCCTGACTGATAGAATAGTAATTTCTAGTTACGTCATTTAAATATTCTTTTAGGTGGTCATTTTTGTATGTATTCAACAACAATTCATTGAACACTACCTTATGCCAATTATTCTTCTCGGCCCTAGGGATTCAGCACTTAACAAAAGAGACAAAACTATTCACCCTCATGGAGTTTATTACATTCCAGTGTGTAGGGGGGAACACTACCTTATGCCAATTATTCTTCTCGGCCCTAGGGATTCAGCACTGAACAAAAGAGACAAAACTATTCACCCTCATGGAGTTTATTACATTCCAGTGTGTAGGGGGGAACAAAAAATAAACAAAATAAATATAGAGCATATCTAACATGTTAGATAGCATTAAATGTATGGAGAAAAATATAATAGGAAAAGAGAATAGGGAATTCCTGGGGCAAGGGTATTAAAAAATATATATATACACATATGTATATATATATACGTATACACACACACACACACACACACACACACACAAATGTAGATATACATACGTATATTCATATATACGTATGTATATATACGTATATATACGTATACACACACACACACACATTTTTTAATACCCTTGCCCCAGGAATTCCCTATTCTCTTTTCCTATTATATTTTTCTCCATACATTTAATGCTATCTAACATGTTAGATATGCTCTATATTTATTTTGTTTATTTTTTGTTCCCCCCTACACACTGGAATGTAATAAACTCCATGAGGGTGAATAGTTTTGTCTCTTTTGTTCAGTGCTGAATCCCTAGGGCCGAGAAGAATAATTGGCATAAGGTAGTGCTCAATGAATTGTTGTTGAATACATACAAAAATGACCACCTAAAAGAATATT
>NW_007730611.1:148080-150152 GCF_000696425.1 Galeopterus variegatus
AACAAAAAATAAACAAAATAAATATAGAGCATATCTAACATGTTAGATAGCATTAAATGTATGGAGAAAAATATAATAGGAAAAGAGAATAGGGAATTCCTGGGGCAAGGGTATTAAAAAATATATATATACACATATGTATATATATATACGTATATATACATACGTATATTCATATATACGTATGTATATATACGTATATATACGTATACACACACACACACACAACACACATATTTTGGCTGCTGGCACGTAGGGAGATATGAACCCTTGACCTTGGTGGCTAAAGCACCAAGCTCCAGCCAAGTGAGCTAACCACCAGCTCTGACTCTTAATAGGGTGATCAGGGAAAGGGTCACTAAGGTGACATCAAAGCTCTAAACAATGTGGGGAAGCAAGAAGTGTGGATGTCTGACAAAAGACACTTCAGGAACAGCGGACTNACAATGTGGGGAAGCAAGAAGTGTGGATGTCTGACAAAAGACACTTCAGGAACAGCGGACTCCAAGTGAAACGGTGCTGAGAAGGTGTATGTCTGGGTATGCTTAGGAAATACCCAGGAGGACAGTATGGCTGGATTGGTTGATAGTAATCAGCGTTACAGGGTAGTTATTACAAATATTAGTAATATATTAGTATATTATTAGTGTAGTTTTATTAGTATACGTTTTGTGTAGTTTTTCCTTGTCTTTGCAATAATTTACTGGTGCTAGGTTTGGATCCTAACTTTTTCTCTGATGTAGTTGGGTGGATGTAAGTTACTTTACTGGAGAATTTTGGTGGACATCTTCAGAATGTGACATTTAATGTTTATCTCTGGCCATTTAATTATTACTCATTATCTCAGGCGGCAGATACTGTCATTATGAGGATTTATCACTCAGTTTTGTGAGGCGAGTGAGAGCAGAACCTACAGTGAGAAACACGAATGTCTTTTGTGTATGGATGTTATAGTTGGAAGAAAACATTCATTCATTCATTCATTCAGCTGACATTTACTATTTGCAAGGCCCTGTTCTAGGCTCTNCATTCATTCATTCATTCATTCAGCTGACATTTACTATTTGCAAGGCCCTGTTCTAGGCTCTTGAGATATATCTGTGAACAAAACAGACAAAGATCCCCACCTTGGGAAGCTTGCTTATTTAGTAAGGGGAGAAAGAGAATAAACAATAAACATCACCACTAAGTACATTACATGCTATGTTAGAAGGTGATAAATGACACGAAAAAAAGCAGGCTAAGTGATTCTGACTTACGTCTTTGAAATCTTCATGCATAAGTACATAATTAAATACAAGTCCATCATTGTTGTAGTGGCCAATTTTTTGTTTGGATTTTGTGGCAAATGCTCTTTTACTTTGATGTTTAGACTCATGGAATCGACCTAGTTCATAATCTAGGAAGATCAATGTAGCCACAGGTGATTATCAGGGTAACTCTTCTGTTATTTCTAGGATATCATAGTGACTGTTATTTGAAGGGTCTCTTTGAAGAGGAGAAGTTAGTACTGCAAATTGTCTCTGTTTCTTGTCTTATTCTTATGGGATGGATACTTATACCCCCAACCCCCCAAATTCATATATTGAAACCTACCCCCTAATGTGATGGTGTTGGGGGGGAACCAGAGGTGGGCAGAGGGGAAGGGGCGGAAGAGTAGAGTGACTGGGAGACCCAGGGCCTGTGGACTAAGAGGGGTGAAGTGTCAGGTGGTTGAAAAAGAACTCAAAAGAAAAACAGGAATGTTTAAGGGGAATTGTTGCAAAGATCTGCTGAGTGATGCAAAACTCTTCCACGTCTCCCTGTGAATTCTTCAGTAAGACACTTCTTTCTCATGACTGCACTGTGGAGTTGAATCTATTTTGGGCTGCACCGTGTTTCTTCTTGGAGAAGGGTGTGGAGCAAAAATAGTAGCAGTTATTGGACCCCAGCATTTTGGGTGCCTGTTTGTGTGTGTTCGTGTGTTTTCGTTACAAAATCAGATCAACTATATACGATTTTATATGATTTAAAAGTTGCTCTTTGCATTAATAACACACAATTGGACTCATTCTATACTGTTGAAGAAAGCT
>NW_007730611.1:151562-153767 GCF_000696425.1 Galeopterus variegatus
CGGCGGGAGCGCCGCCACGCTCTCAAGCGGCGCACTCTCCAGTGCACCACCGGGCCGGCCCTTCCTTGCTGCTTTTAACTCGCTATATTTATGGGTATCAATACTTCATCATAGATGTCTCAGTTTGTCACGTTTCTTTAAACTATTTGTGGTACTTTTTATTTTCCTGTTTCACTTTGAGATTTATTTTAATATCTTTTTTTCAGGTCTAATTGACATACAATAAACAGAACACATTCAAAGTATACAATTTGATAAGTTTTTGACATATATATATCCCCACTAAACCATCACTGTAATCAAGGTAATGAACATATCCATTGCCCCTCAAAGTGTCCTCATGCTCCCTTGTCATTAATCCCTCCCTCCCTCTCCATCCACCCCTCACATCCCCAGACTACCACTGATCTGCTTTCTGTCATTAGATCTTACTTCAAATATTAAGAATTTTATATAAAAAATAAGAAAACAAACAAATAATTTTACATAAGTGGAATCATACAGAATACATATTTTTTGGTAATTAGTTCTTAAAGAAATGCACATTAAAATCCCAATGAGATATCACTACACAACCAGCAGAATGGTTAAAATGAAAAGACGACCGTACCAAATGAGGATGGGGAACAGCTGGCACTCTTATATACTGCTGGTGGGCATGTCCAATGGCACAACCATTTTGGAAAACAGTTTGGTATATTCTTAAAAAATTAAACATTCACCTACCATACGATCCAGCCATTCCACTCCTAATATTTATCTGAGAGAGATGAAAGCTTGGGTCCATAAAAAGACTTGTACATGAATGTTCATAGAAGCTTTACTTGTAATAGCCCAAAACTGGGAACAATCTCTATGTCCACCAACAAATTAATGGATAGATTAATTGTGGTATAATCATATAATGGAATAGTGCTTATAAATAAAAAGGAATAAACCATTGATACATGCTATAAAATGAATAAATTTCATAACGATATTTTTGATATACAGATGTTTAACGTTTTATGCCATCTAATCAATTTATTCTTACATGAGTTCTGCCTTTGTTGCTGTATTTAGTAAGAACTTCCTTAATTGCTCCCAAATTAAATATTTAACTATACAATCTTTATTTTTTTTGACCAGTAAGGGGATTGTAACCCCTGGCTTGGTGTTGTTTGCACCACGCTCAGCAAATGAGCGCACCAGCCATCTCTATATAGGATCCGAACCTGCGGCCTCGGTGCTGTCAGCGCCAGACTCTCCCGAGTGAGCCACGGGGCCGGCCCTAACTATACAATCTTTTAATACTTTATTTTTCATATTGTCATTTTTAAAACACCTGGAATTAATTTTGGTCTAAGATATGAGGTAGGGAATTGCTGTTAAATTTTTTTCATGTGGTTAGCTAGTCTGTAGGACTGCTTTTAATTGCTTAGGTCTGAGTGTTCTGGTTTGTTTTTCTCAGGTGGAAGTTGGTGCCTGCCATATATATACAAAATTAATAGACATCAAACTGAGAAGAAATTTATGCATGATATTGCTTTCCAACAAATTAAAAAAGGCATGATTTTACTGAGTTTTCTTGCATCATATAAGAGGCAATTTTGACATGAAGGCAACCACGGCACAAATGCAATTTTGAATAATATTATTAGCATGTTGTTATTCTATAAGTATTTTTATTTGTGCATAATTATACAAGTTGTTAGTATATAATATTTCAGCATTGAGGGTTTTTTATTTTCTTATCATTTTAAAAAACGTTGCATTGGACACCTTTGTGCCCATAACATTTTACTTCCTTTGGATAACTCACAATAAGTAGATTTTCAAAAGTAATGTTTAGTGGATTAAACAAATAGAAGTTCTGCTTCTTTGTACTTATTTCCACACAGCTTTCCAAAAGGATTACTACAATTTTATACTGTGGGTGGGCATATTTGAGTCACGAGCATTATCAAAGTCCTGCTTTCAGGGTGTATTAACAATGTGGGGTCTATGTATTTTGTCTGTTTTACTGTCCAAATGAATAAATGAATTCCTCATCTGTCAGTCTACCTGGCTGGCCAAACATACACATTCAGCTTCTTTCTCTCCCTTCCTTACACTCTGTGGCCCATGGGGGTGCACTGCTCACATCTCCCTTCAAGAGAACCTGCCATGAGGAGGTAACTGGTGGGCAGCCTCTAGCCACCGTGCTTCCAGATCTATGGGAGCATT
>NW_007730611.1:154122-157815 GCF_000696425.1 Galeopterus variegatus
GGTCTATGTATTTTGTCTGTTTTACTGTCCAAATGAATAAATGAATTCCTCATCTGTCAGTCAAACATACATGAGGAGGTAACTGGTGGGCAGCCTCTAGCCACCGTGCTTCCAGATCTATGGGAGCATTCACCCCATGTTCTCCATGGGCTCTTCCCAGCCAGTGACTGAGCCCAGTGGGATATTAGAGCCTGGCTATCACAGTCCTGGGCAGAACTCCTCTGAGAAGCAAGTCTTGCTTTGGGCCTTGCCATTTGCCTGGCTGAGACTTTCTTAGAACTGTGTCACTTCTCTCAGGGTGACAGAGACACAAAGGATTACTCAAAGACCATTTCTCCAGAGCAGTGAGAGGCCCAAAAGGGTTAATTACAGGGGCAATTCCTTCAAGAAAGAAGATTTCTTAGAAATAACACTGAACCAGGCTTTCTCTCAGTTTTTATTGTCCAGGCAAGTAAGTTACAGAAGAGGAACACAGGTGGTTACAAAAAGAACAATCGTCATGGCAACACTTAGTTCCCAAGAAACTTAAAGAAACAGCTGAAGGTGAGATGAGGAACATCCCCCAACCATTAACCTTGAAGCCTTTAGCTCATATACTTTCCCATCATTAGGTTTAGCTGTACCAAGGACGACTGCCCTTAGAGCAAGCATTTTTGCTGTGTGACAGTTTTTTTTATCTACAACAGAGACTTTAGTCCTGGGAAAGTTTTCTGTTTTTCCCAAGCTTAGCATTTCTATGTACAATTCTAAAGTGTTAGGCTATTCCTTAAACTACAGGGCTGTGGCGCCACTAAGCTACAACCTGTGCTAAGGGCTTTGGCCCTTCTAAAATCTAGGGACGGTGGTCCTACTAAGCTATAAGTTAGGCTCTGTGAAACACATGTGCTTATTAATGTTAGTTATCCTCCACAGAACTGCAATCCCAGGCTCCTCCTATGCAGTCCTCTTTCTGTCCTTCTCTCCTTTTCTAAGTATCAGGCCGGCATTGCAGTCTGAAGTCTCTCCCTCCTAATTCTGCTCCCTCTCACCTTTGTCCATCACAAGTGTTCTGTCCCAATAAATCTTTTGGTATTTTGCTCCTTGGAGGACCCAGCTGACAGATACCCTGTGGATAAGTCCACCTAATGATTGTTCTTATAGGATAGATACAAACTCCAAATTAGTTGTCAGATGAATGACAGACTGATGTAGAAGATGGGAGTTTGGGGATTGGTCATAAATGGAAGCTCCAGAAGGAGGAAGCTTTTGCTAGTTCTCAAAGGGGGAAATTTAAGTTGTGGAAATGGTATTTCTTAGAGTTGGTGGTGATGACAGGTTTGGTGGCGATACAGTTGTTTGTTGATCCTTGCTTCGGCTTCTTGTGTTTTTTCTGCGTGAGGACTTAGGTTTATGGAAATCTAGTGACCCGATAGCTTCTGGCAACAAGGTTCGTGTGACACAGCATCGCCTGTTCCTGTCACACAAGAATGTTGATCTCTCCCTCGAGTGGCAAAACAGCCTGCAGTATCCTGGAGTATTAACCCCACATTTTGGCCAGCCCCCACTGACTGCATGGGAGAGGAAAAGACAGAGAAGCCAAGGTTAGAAGCAGCACAGGGACTGCCAAGGGGTCAGGGCCAGATGGGATCGTTTGGCTCTTTATTCTGAAATGTGTGATTAAGGTATTGGGCAAATAGACTTGGGAGGGTGGTGAAGAGGAGACAAAATGTCCCTTGACTGATGGCCTCTGGGAACTCCGAGAGCTCTTTCTCTTTGCCAGTGTCTGCATCTTTGAAGCTAGTTAAGGCCTATAATTTTGCAATATTTGATATTGCAAAATATGATGTACGGGCAAAAGGAGGGGAAGGAGCTAGATCTTCATTGTCAGGGAGGAGCTTGAACACTTGAGAAGGGGAATAGGGGCTATTTTCAGGCTCCCTTTTATCATGTTTCTGCCTCATTTGTTTTCAGGGAATCTAAAACTGTAAATATCAGACAACCTCGGGACGGGGGATAGAGGGAGTCAAATCATTCCTCATTCATTAAAGGGAAAGTAGTGGCTGCTACCGACAGAATGTCTTTGCATTCCCGCAGTGCCGGACACCAGGGACCACCTTCTGGCCAAATCTGAGGGCTTTATTTATCTGAGTGCTCTGTGCCTGCTCACAGCACCAGCCTCTTAGAACACCCTCTTCCTTCTTTTACACCATGTGAAGAAAGCCCTCCTCTGATCTCTGTCTCTGTGGCTCTGTAGTCCCTTCTCACCCCAGCGTTTGGGCTGAGCACCTTACTTACCATCCTGTGCCAACTTGTCCTCTAAGAGGTGTCCTTCCATTGTCTACTAGCCAGCCTACTGTTGGGCATTGGGACAGGACCTTAAATCTCTTCCCTCCAGGCTCAACATCTCCTCCAAACTCTAACCCAGGATTGATCTCAAAGGATGCAAATGGTGAAGAAAGAAGCCATCTCCGTGTCTTAGGAGCTTAGAAATAGGGAGCTCACATAAAGTGAAAGAAAGATATTTTGGACCAGGTTGAGGCTGACTCTTGTTTTAGAACAGGAAACAAGTTTTTCTACAAGGTTGTATAGGGTGGTGGCTGGGTATGGGGAACTGAAGCCAGTGGTGGATGTTGGGAGACCCCTCCTTTAGACTGGAACCCAGTGGGGTGAGCCCTGCCTCCTCCCAGCCTGGCTGTCTGTCACCAGAGCAACCAGATCTGCTAGTGTTCCTGCCCCCCAGCTCTCCTTCCCCCTCTCCATCCAGTTTACCTGGGATCACCTGGGCCAGGAATCCAAAGGCTGCAAAGACCAGGAGCAGGAGGTTCATAGTTGAAGGGTGGCCTGAGGAGCAGGTGGTGGTTTAGTGGAGTCAGAGCCTTTTGTGTCATGTGCCTGGAGCTACTTCCTTTATAGGATCCACATGACAGGATTTCAGGCAGCAAACCAGAGAGAGAGCTTTCATCACCTGGAGCAGATCAGAAGGTCTACCGGCCTGAAGCCTGGATTGACACACTGAGCAATTGAGTTCTAGGCTGTTAGGAGGGGGAGAGAAAGACAAAGAGTGCATCAGTTCACAGCACCTTCCTGCAAAGCTGTGGTTTCCAGCCAGTGCTGGTGAGGGCGTGGGGAAACCAGCACTCTCTTGTCCTGTCGCTGGGAGTGTTAATTGGTACAGGTTTTCTTTTGTGGATCAATTCAGCAGTGTACATCAGAAGTCTTAGAATGTGCCTACCTTTTGACTAAGAATATGGTTCCTTGGACTTTGTCTAATGGAAATAAATAAACAAGTACATAAAGAGGTTTATCTGAACCTGTCGCTGGGAGTGTTAATTGGTACAGGTTTTCTTTTGTGGATCAATTCAGCAGTGTACATCCGAAGTCTTAGAATGTGCCTACCTTTTGACTAAGAATCTGGTTCCTTGGACTTTGTCTAATGGAAATAAATAAACAAGTACATAAAGAGGTTTATCTGAACATTGTTTACAATAGCAGAAAACCAAAAGCAACTTCCAATGATGATAAAACATGGATACAGAATAAATGCAGAAAAAGCAAGGATAAAACTCGAATACAGAAAATATATAACACTCCCCAGTCATTAAAAATGATAAAATGTGGGCCGGCCCGGTGGCGATCATCTATTATCTATCGATCATCATCTATTATCCACCTACCTGTATACATGTCTGAGTTTTGGGGGGAAGATCATATATA
>NW_007730611.1:158847-174670 GCF_000696425.1 Galeopterus variegatus
CATAGAGGTGATGTTTTTGGCATGCTCCTTGGTGCTGGTGGTGTGCCTGGTTGTGGGAGGGCATCCGGTCCTCAGATCCATGCCCCAGGTCCCTCGGTGGGGCTGAGGCACTGGCAGTGTGCCTGGTCTGGAACTAATTTTTCATCCTTTGCTTACTTCTTGATAGAGTTTGGATGTGTTGTCCCCACCAAAACTCACGTGGAAATTTTATCCCCAATGTGGCAGTGTTGGAAACTGATTGAGTCATGGGGGTGTCCCTCATGAATGGATTAATGCTCTCCCTGCAGGAGGGGAGATTAATCAGTGAGTTCTTGCTCTATTAGATCCTGTGAGAGCTGGTTGTTTAAGATGACCCTGGCACATCCTCTCTCTCTCTTGCTTCCTCTCACCATGTGATCTACTTGTACCCACTGGCTACCTGCCACTTTCTGCGATGAGTAGCAGCAGCCTGACACCCATGCCAGATGCAGCTGTCCCAGAATGATAAGCCCAATAAAACTCTTTTCCTTATAAATTACCCAGTCTCAGGTAATTCTGTTATAGCAACAGACAAACAGACTAATACACTTCTAAAATGGGGGATCTTCCTTTGGGGACCAGTACTTGAGCTGTGTGATTTAGCTAAATTGCTGCTTTGCTGCTGATTCCCAAGGGAAAGCTTTTTGTGCAGCTCTGGTTTTAATGGTTGACTTTATAGGTAGTTCTGGCCCTCCAGAAACCCGGTGCACCTGGGTTGTGTAGAAACTCTGATCTGGGCCTGATTCTTTTCATCAAACTGCACCCCATGCACTTCTATATTCCTGACCAGTTTCTTCTGAGTGGTCCTTCACTGATTGGGGTGCTGGTCAGCTGTCCTTGCTGTGCCCCGGTGTTCCCCTGGTGGGCCTGTCTCCTCCCCCACCTCCTGTGCTGCAAACACTTCCCATGGGATGGACCATGTGCTGGTCCCTTGTGATGACTCATTGGCCTCTGAGTGGTTCCTTTCTGTCAGTTCTTGTGGCTCCTTGCTCCTATGTGGGTCCATGGGAACCCTGTTAGTGGTCTTGCTCGTCTGGGGGCCACCAAGGCCCTCTTCTCCTCTGCTGCCTCCAAGCAACTTCATCTGAAGGGCACACCCATGGCTTTTGCCAGCTTTGTCACCAACTAAATCATAAATGTATATTGATATCACTTTTATCTAATTTATCATCTGTATATCTATATTCCAATTTTCCAATTGACCTAACAACACATTTTATAGCGTATTTTTTCTCTTTCAGTTCATATTCCAGTCAGGTGAAATATTGTGTTTTTTGGTCTTGTTTCTTTAGCCTCCTGTATTAGCCAGAGTTCTCCAGAGAGCAGGAGATATATATTATATGTACATATATATAAATATACATGTTTCCTCTATATATTTTCATTTGTGTTTGTCTGATGTTTCCTTGTGCTTAGACTGGGACTATGCATTCTCAGGCAGCATTTGGCACAGGTGGTTTTTTTTATTCTGTTCTTCTCAGACTCTCACATCTGGAGGCCCATGAAATCCATCTGTCTCTCCTATACGATATTAATTTTGATCCCTGGTCAAGCTATCACCCAATTTTGTCACCACTTTATATGTACTATGATGTTTCTTTTTTGCACCTACTAAGTGTGGGGAGACACTTTAAGACCATGCAAGTCTCCACTCATCATCAAAATTTTACCCTAGATTGGTGATTCTTGCCTGATCCAATCTTTATTATGATTGTTGCAAAATTACCTAATCTAATTTTGAATATGCTCGATCTCCATTCTTCATGATCAGAACTTCCATTTCCTTAGTTTCCTTTACTCCCATGCCAACATTAGAACTTCATTGTTTTTGAGGCTAAACAAGTTGTTTCACAAGAGCTACTGTGCTTGCGTTTCTAAGCAGACAACAATAAAGCCACTGTCAGCATAGAGCATCAGCAGATGCCTGTATTTCTCTTACACTAGTATCCTATGTGCCTCAGAAAAATTTAGAAAGTCCAAATTTCAGTGGTCTTCAGGATCGCCCACAAATTTAGAAGGAAGAGAATTTTAATATATGAAAAAAGTGTTAAACTGTCTCTGTGCTTTTATTGATAAAACGCATTACCTTATTTACTTTTTTACTGAACTCTACCAGTCAGTGAAAGACTCCAAGTGGTTTTTATAAGGACTACTGGTAGTCCCTTCCTTCCCCCCAATTTTTGTCCTGTGGATGACTTTTAGATCTAAGTCAAAATATTTCTTTCTTTTTCCATTTTTTAAAATTTTGTTGGGTTCAGGCCTTTGCTATATTTAGTTGAGAGTTCTGATTTTGTATTCTTGCATGCTTACTATTTTTGCAACTCCCTGCCATCATCAAATTTTATAATTGTGCTAATTTTTGCTTCCTCCATTCCAGCTGAGGAACTGCAGAGTGCTCTGGCATCTCTCTTGGGAGTCTGTGATTCTGACCACAGTCCTACTGACCCAGCCATGGTCACCAACTCCAGCTGAGGAATTTCAAAGTGCCCTAGCACTTTCCTGGGGCACAGGGTCATGCTTGTGGTCCCTATGAACCTGCCCAAAGTTGCTACTTCAACTGAGGAGCTACCAAGCCCCTCAGTGTCTTGATCAGGAGTCTGAGGTCCTGGCCATTGGCTCAAGGATCCTGCCCAGGGCTGCCTATTCAAGCTGATGAGCTGTAGAGCACTCTGGGGCCTCTTCCAGTGACACAGGATCCTGAGCTCAGCCCTAGCAAGCCTGCCAGGGTTGCCCACTCCAGCTGAGAAGCTGTAGAGCACACCAGTGCCTCTCCCTAGGGACCAAGATCTGGCCCATACCACAGCAACCCCATCCAGTATCACCTATTCTAGCTGAGGAGCTACAGAATAGTCCAGTGCCTCTTTCAAAAGTCCAAGGTATCGACCACAGCACCAGCAACTTCCACCCGGAGTTGGCTACTCCACCTGAAAAGCTGCACAGTGCCCCAGTACTTCTCCCAGGGCTCCAGGGTACCATCCATTTCTTTGGAAATCCTTCCAACTTTAACAGGGGGACAACCGATTGCCACAGACCTCTCCTGAAAACCTGAAGTCCTGACTGTGACCACAGTGACCCCCATCTAGGGTTGCCCACTTCAGCTGAGGAGTCACTGAGTCCCCCAGCATATTTCCTAAGGGCTCGATGTCCCACTGGAATCACCAGCAATCTCACCTAGTGTCATCACTTCAGCAAGGAACTACTGAGAGACTCAGCACACATGCCACAGAGGCACTCACAGACAACTTCGATGTTGAATACAGTCAAAGAAATCACATGAAGAATACACTACTGCGCTCACCCAGAAACAAACTTAAAATACCTTATCCAACCAACACTATAGAACACATCTGCAGGAAAAAGGTCTCTCCCTTCAAAAGCTACTCCAGAAAATTAGTAGAAGTAACAAACCCAGGTGGACAAAAAATAAAATATAAAATACAATAAAAACTTTTTAAAAATGAAGAAAATCTAAGAGAGCCAGCAGACAACTTTAAGCATATAAATATCCAAATCATAAGTGTCCTGGAAGGGGAGGAGAAAGGAAAAGGTGTTGAAAACATACTCGATGAAATAATAGTGGAAAACTTGCCAGGTATAGGAAGGGACACAGACTTTCAGATCCAGGAGGCTCAAAGATCCCCAAACAGATGCAATTCTAAGACATCCTTTTTGAGATGCATTACAGTCAAACTGCCAAAACTCAAAGACAGAAAGAATTATAAAAACAGCAAGAGAAAAGCATCAAGTCACCTATAAGGGAGTCCCTATCAGAATAACAGTAGACTCTGAACAGAAACTCTACAGGCCAGAAGAGAATGGGATGATATATTCAAAATACTAAAAGGAAAAAAACTTGCTAGCCAAGAATACTATACCCAGAAAGGCTAACCTTCAGAAATATAGGTGAAATAGTGTATTTCCCAGACAAACAAAAACTGCAGGAGCTCACCATCACATGACCAGCCCTACAAGAAATCCTCAAGGGAGTCCTCATCTGAAATCTGAAAACTGATAATCACTACCATGAATACACAAGAAAGAACAAAACCCACTGATAGCACAAAAATGCAAATGATAAAGAGAAGAAAACTATATCTCACCACCTCAAAAAACCAACAAACAGTGAAGACAAACAATAAAAGGGGTAGATAGGAACAAAAGACGTTTAAAACATCCAAATGAAAATCAATAAAGTGCTAGGAGTAAGACAATACCTTTCAATAACAACCCTAAATGTAAATGGATTAAATTTCCCACTCAAAAGACACAAATTGACTGATTGGATTAAAAAGCTAGACCCAACTATATACAGTCTATAATAGACTCACTTCACCTGTAAAGACACATACAGACTAAGAATGAAGGGATGGGAAAAGATATACCACATGATGGTGACAAAAAATGAGTAGAAGTAGCTGTACTTATATCGGGTAAAATAGGCTTAAATCAAAAAGTATAAAAAAAGACAAAGAAGGACTTTCTATAATGACAAAGGGATTGATTCAACAAGAGGATATAAAAATTGAATAAATGTACCCAACATCAGAGCACCCAGATATGTAGAGCAAATATTAGTAGATCTAAGGGGAGAGATAGACCCCAATAAAATAAGAATTGGGGATTTCAACACCCCTCTCTTGGCATTGGACAGATCACCTAGACAAAAAATTAACAAAGAAATATTGGATTTAACTGCACTGTAGACTAAATGGATCTAACAGACATTTACAGGGCACTTCATCTAATAACTCAAAAATACACTTTCTTCTCATAGGCACATGAAACATTCTTCAGAATAGGCCACGTGTTGGGCCACAAATCAAGTCTCAACAAATTTTAAAAAATGGAAATCATTTCAAGTGTCCTTTCAGACAATGGATTAAAGCTAGAAATCAATTACAAGTGGAACTCTGGAAACTATACAAATACATGGAAATTAAACAACATGCTCCTGAATGACCTATGGGTCCAAGAAGAAATTAAACGGGAAATCAGAAATTTTCTTGAAACTGATGAAAACAAAGACACATGATGCCAAAACTTGTTGGATACTGCAAAAGCCCTACAAGAGGGAAATTTGTTGAAATAAAGATTTACATCAAAAGAATAGAAAGACTTCAAATAAATAACCTAATGCTACACCTCAAAGAACTAGAAAAACAAGAACAATCCAATACTACATGTAGTAGATAGAAGAAATAATTAAGATAAGAGCAGAACTAAATGCAATAGAGGCCCAAAATCATTGCAAAAGATCAATGAAATAAAAAGTTGATTTTCTGAGAAGACAAACAAAAGATACAAACCATTAGCTAGGATAACTAAAAAAAGAAGAGAGAAGACTCAAATTTAAAAAATCAGAAATAAAAAAGGAGATATTGCAACCTATGCCACAGAAATACAAAGAATAATTAGAGACTATTATAAACAACTATATGCCAACAAATTTGAAAACTTGGAGGAACTGCATAAATTTCTGGAGACATACAAACTACCAACACTGAACCAAGAAGAAATAGAAAACCTGAACAGGCCAATAACAGGCAATGAGATTGAAGCAGTAATCAGCAGTCTACTAACAAAGAAAAGCCCAGTACCAGGTGGCTTTACTGCTGAATTCTACCAAACCTTTAAAGAGGAATTAAAGTTCTCTTTAAACTATTTCAAAACATTGAAATGGAGGCCACTCTCCCAAACTCATTTTATGAGGCCAGTATTGCCCTGATATGAAAACCAGACAGAGATACAACAACAATAAAAAAGAAAACTACAGACCAATATCTTTGATGAACATAGATGCAAAAATCCTGAACATATTATTAACAAAGAGAATATAGCAACATATCAAAAAAATTATACACCATGATCAGGTGGGATTCATCCCAGAGAGGGAAGGATGGTTCAGCATACACAAATCAATAAGTGTGAAGTAGAAGTAGGTAAAGACTTTATTAATAACACCCCAAAAGCACAGGCTGTAAAAGCAAGAGTAAACAAATGGGAAGCTTCTGAACAGCAAAATAAACAGTCAACAGAGCAAAAAGACAACTTACAGAATGGGAGAAAATATTTGCAAATTATGCATCTGATGAGGGATTAACATCCAGAATATACAATGAACTCAAGCAATTTAACAGTAAAAAAAAAAAAAAAAAAGTAAACTGATAAAAAAAAATGGGGAAAGGAGTTGATTAGGCATTTCTCAAAGGAAGATATATAAATGGCCAAGAGATACATGAAAAAATGCCAAGCATCTCTAAGCATCAGGGAAATGAAAATCATCTCACCCCAGTTAGACTGGTTATTATAAAAAAGATAGAGAATAACAAATGCTGGCAAGGATGTGAAGAAAGGGGAACCCTCCTACACTGTTGATGGGACTGTAAATTGGTGCACCCATTACAGAAAATAGTACGGAGTTTCCTCAGACAAATACAGATAGAACTGCCATGTGATCCAGCAATCCCACTGCTTGGTATATACCCACTGGAATGGAAATCATCATGTCAAAGGGATACCTACACTCCAGTATTTATCACAGCTCTATTTACAATAGCCAAAAATTGGAACCAACAAAAGTTTCCAGCAATAGATGACTGAATAAGTAAAATGTGTTATATATATATACAATGGAATACTACTCTGCCATAAAAAAGAATGAAATCCTGCCATTTGCATCAAATGGATAACTTAGAGAAAATCATGTTAAGTGAAATAAGTCAGGCACAGAAAGAGAAATACCACATGTCTTCAGTCATAAGTGGGAGCTAAGAAAATAAACAAATAAAAAAGAAAGAAAGATACAACAAGCTGAATAATTCTTTGAACTTTCAAAAGGAACAGAACTGAGGCTACCAGAGGTGGGAAAGGGGGTGGCGGAGGGGCATTAGCAAGAAATTGGTAAAGACTCACAAAAGGTATTCTATTAAGTATCTTTTCAGACCACAATGGAATAAAACTAGAAATCAACAACAAGAGAATTTTTGGAAACTGTACAAATATACAGAGATTAAGCAACATGCTGCTGAATGACCAGTGAGTCAAAAAAGAAAATAAAAAGAAAATCACAAAATTTTTTGAAAGAAATAAAAATAGAAACACAACCAAATATAACAAAACCTGTGGGATACTATAAAAACAATACTAAGTGGTATGTTTATAGCAATAAGTTTTCATATCAAAAAAGTAGAAAGATTTCCAGTAAACCTAACATTGCACCTCATGGAACTAGAAAAACAAGAACAATTTAACCCCAAAATTAGATGGAAAGAAATGATAAAAATCAGAGCAGAACTAAATGAAATGAGACACACACACACAAACAGATTGATGAAATAAAAAGTTAGTTTTTTTTTTTTACTTCTCAATATACATTGTAGTTGATCTTCAAGCCCCTTTACCTGTTCCTCCCCCCCCATCATATCTGTTCACTTGACTTAAATAGTTCAAGGAATTTTTGTGGTTATTCTGTCTCCCCCCCCTTATTTGTTTATGTGTTTATTTATTTATTTATTTTTAGCTCCCACAAATAAGTGAGAACATGTGGTGTTTCTCTTCCTGTGTCTGACTTGTTTCACTTAATATAATTTTCTCTAAGTCCATCCATGTTGTTATGAATGGTAGTATTTTGTTCTTTTTTATAGCAGAGTAGTATTCCATTGTGTACATATAGCACTGTTCTTTTTTATAGCAGAGTAGTATTCCATTGTGTACATATAGCACAGTTTCCTTATCCACTCATCAGAATATGGACATGTGGGTTGGTTAAAAGTTAGTTTTTTAAAAAAATAATGTTGACAAATCATTAGTGAGGCTAAGCATAAAAGAAGATTCAAACAAACAAAATCAGATATGAAAAAGGAGATATTACAACTGATAGCACAGAAATATAAAACATCACTAGAGACTATTATGAACAACTGTATGCCAACAAATTGGAAAACCTAGAGGAAATAGATAAATTTCTGGACACATACAACTTAACAAGTCTGAACCAAGAAGAAATAGAAATCCTGAACAGACAAATAATGAGTAACAAGATTGAATTAGTAATCAGCAGTCTCCCAACAAATAAAATCCCAGGACTGGATGGTTTCATTGCTGAATTCTACCAAACTTTTAAAGAAGAATTAGTACCAATTTTTCTCAAATTATTCCAAAAAAATCAAAGAGAAAGGAATTTATCCAAACTCATTCTATAAGGCCAGCATCACCTGATATCAAAATAAGACAAGAATGGAAAGAAAAAAGAAAGTATAGGCCAACATTTCTGCTAAACATAGATATAAAAATCCTGAACAAAATACTAGCAAACTGAATTCAACAGCACATCAAAAAAATTATACAACATGATCTAGTGGGATTTATGCCAGGAATTCTAGGATGGTTCAAAATATGCAAATTAAAAAATGTGGCACATAGCATCAACAAATGAAGGATAAAAACCATATTATCATCTCAATGAATATAGAAAAAGCATTTAATAAAATTCAACATCCCTTCATTATAAAAACATTCAACAAGTTAAGTATAGAAGGAAAGTATCTCAACATAATAAAGACTGTATATGCCAAAACCACAGCTAGAATCGTACTGAATGGGGAAAAGTTGAAAGCTTTCCCACTAAGAACAGGAACAAGACAAGGATGCCCACTTTACCCACTCTTATTCAACATAGTACTAGAAGTCCTAGCTAGAGATATTAGACAAGAGAAAGAGATAAAAGGCATTCAAATTAGAAAAGAGAAAGTTGAATTGTTTCTGTTTGCAGATGAAATACTATTATATATAGAAAAACCTAAATAGTCAACCAAAAAACTCTTAGAACTGATAAAGGAATTTGGTAAAGTTGCAGGACACAAAAATCAATATACAAAAATCAGTAGCATTTCTATACATTGACAATAAACTAGCAGAAAAAGAAATCAAGAAAGCAATATCATTTACAATAACTACCAAACAAACAAACAAACAACCTAGGAATAAATTTAACCAAGGAGGCAAAAGGTTTCTACAATATAGACTACAAAACACTGTTGAAAGAAATTAAAGAGGACACAGAAAAAGGAAAGACCTCCCATGTTCATGGACTGGAAGAATTAATATTGTCAAAATGACCACAGTACCTAAAGCGATCTACAGATTCAACACAATCTCGATCAAAATACCAATGACATTCTTCACAGAAATAGAAAAAACAATCCTAAAATTCATATGGAACCACCAAAGATTCCAAATAGCCAAAGCAATCCTTAGCAAAAGCACAATGCTGGAGGCATTGCACAGGTGACTTCAAAATATTCAACACGGCTACAGTAACCAAAACAGCATGAAACTGCCATAAAAACAGACTCATGGACCAATGGAACAGAATAGAGAACCCGAAATAAATGTATGTATCTACAGCCAGATGGTTTTTGACAAGGGTGCCAAGAACATACATTGGAGTAAGGACAGCCTCTTCAATAAATGGTGCTGGGAAAACTGGATATCCATATGTAGAAGAAAGAATCTAGACGCCTATGTCTCACCATATACCAAGATCAACTCAAAATGGATTAAGGACTTAAATATAAGACCTGAAACTATACAATTACTAGAAGAAAACATAGAAGAAACACTCTTTTCTAAGTATGAGTAGGAGCCCAAGCAGTGCCCACCCCCCTTAATTGCCTATTTACAACCATAATTCACAGTTAATGAGCATTGACCATATACCAGACACTGTGCCAAGTGCATTACTAGGTCATTACATTTAATCTTCCTACCCAGTCTATCAGGTAGCTATGTGATTATCCACATTTTAAAGTGTGTTAACATAGGCACAGAGACATAAGATACTTGACCTAGGGACTCTGACTCTAGGGCCTGTGTTCTTAACCACTAGATTCTAAAGCTTTTATTCACTCAATGTCTGGTAACCTTGTGGAGTATGCATAAAGCAAATGTACTTCATAGGGCCTGGTTTTCCAAAGCCTTGCAGTTTTTTTTTTTTTGTCCTTTTTGAGACCGGCCGCACCGCACTCAGCCAGTGAGCGCTGTGAGCGCACTGGTCATCCCTATATAGGATCCGAACCTGCGGCGGGAGTGCTGCTGCACTCCCAGCACCGCACTCTCCCGAGTGCGCCATGGCCTCGGCCCCAAAGCCTTGCAGTTTTGAATATTGACCTTGCAAAGGACAGGAAATTTTCCCCAGGCTATAGTTTCTGTTGTAAGATAAAGAATTGTAACACAGCAAGGTTGCTGGCTCAAAGACAGACAGGTTACTGATTGATATGTAAAGATACTGGGAAATTGCTATAAGAAGAGAATGTTTGCTAAGATCAAGCTTTTGTTGGTGGATCAACTTAACCTCTTGAAAAATTGCATTATAGAAGGTTACCTTGCTTGTCTTACTGAATGTTACCAGCTTCTATTGTTAAACTTGTTAAACTACACTTAGCAAAAACCCCACCTATGTTCTCATCCTGTAACTTCCTGGTATGGAGAATAAATGCAGGAAGAGAACCCCAATTTGGGGTTAATTTCCCAAATGGAAGGAATACTTCACTCTTGAGGGTTCTGGGAGATTAACCCCTTTTTGGGGCTTCTCACTGCTCAGAAGAGATGGGCTTTGAGTAATCTTTGGTAGCTCCGTCACCCAGGGGAAAAGGGGTGACAAATCCGTGGGAGGCAAAGCAACATAGCCTCATCTTCAATTTCTTTTGGAGCCTGTGGGTGCTCTAAGGACCTATATTATGCAAAGAAGTCCTGACTCTGGCACTAATGCATTGTGTCAACTTTGGCAAGGCAGGACTACTCTCTGAGTCCATCCATAAAATAAAGATATAGCTGTGTCTATTTCACCCTCTTGTGGTGAGAGTCAACTGATCATTATGACCATGACAAGAGGGTTATGGTGGTAGCATTGGTAGTAGTACTACTATTGTTACTGGTACTTCTACCATTGGTATAACTATTGCTACAGTTACTACTACCACCACCACCACGGTTACCACTCATTGTAAAATGTAAAACACCATTTAAACATGAGTTATCATTCTGTTGATTTAGGAAATAATGAAACTTTATGAAGCTTGTGCATTTTTCTAGGTAAAAGATGTTTTGATCTAGTTTCTGGAAGTAGAAACAGAAAAGAGGTAATAAATTTATCTATATGTGAAGGCAGATTTTATAGTACTCAGCACTGGATTGGGCAAGAAAGATAGGAGGGAGTAGCCAACAGAAACCCAGATTTAGCACAGCTGGTTAGTGTTTTCCTGGTCCACATTCCTTCTTCTTCCTAGAAATTCCATTGTTTCCTTTAGAGGACTGTCTCTTCTCCACTCCATATGATTCTTTAGTACGCTGCCCTATTGATCACAGGTGTGGCTATTTGACCCGGCCTGGCTGTCATAGAACTCCACCAATCTTATCACAATGGTGCTCATATATGCCTAGCTTTCCCTTCTCCCCACCACGTGAGGGAGAGAATGGAATTAATATATACAGAGAGAGAGAGAGAGAGGTAGAGATGAGAGGCGGGGACAGAGAGAAAGAGAGAACCTTAGACAAATATCAAATCCCCAACATTTGCTCCACTCTTTGAATTAGAAAGAAGGATAGAGTTGATCTGAGCATGCCCAATAATTTTCATCAAGGTTAACAGATTTTTCAGATAAGTCATTCCACTTCTGTAACAATGCAGTGAATAAAAGGGTGAAGAGAGGTGAGGAGTTTGCTTAGAGAAAGCTCCTCTTCACGGATACCAGAAGCAGGGAAATGTGCTCTTCCTCTAACATTAATATTGCTGCTCTTTCAGGTCCATAACCACCTATCTTTTATTTTCTTGATTAGGTTATTTGGTAGCTTATTTTATTGTCTTTTTTGGGTGGGGTGTGGGGGAATAATTCAGCAAGCCTTGAAATAGTTGATCTAGATTCAGACCTTTTCATTTCCACACCATGTTTATGCCCATCAATAGGAAGAACAGCCATTAATTGATTGACCCTTAGGACTAAATATGACATTTCCCAGACTGGTTACTATATTTCTCCTGGAATGTTCTTCCAATTTGTATAAAATACCTTTCCTTGTTTGTCTTGTGTTTACATGACTCGTACCCTACAGGAGTCAGCAGCCATTCCAAAATTTCCAGGATTCACCTCCATGCTCCATGGCTATCTTCTGGAACAGGTGGGAAGGAGAGAGCATCCTGGGGAGGGTAAGAGACATACTCTCCACACTCTCAGATGTGGTCTTATTCATGGAGAGTGGGCACTTAAGGTGAAAACAGTACACAGTCTGTCAGTCATGCTAAACAAAACCACCAGTGAAGTCACCCAAAGCTTAGATACTCAGTAGACCAGCCTGGGCTCCTTGGCCTGGATATGTTAGCCTATAGAATTTTTCTTGACTCTCTGTTGGCCAGCCAAGAGGCATCTGCACACCAGTCAATATACCATGTTCTGTATTAGTCAACACAAGTTGACTAATCTAGTTAGAATAATAAGTTCCCTGTATACAGAAATACATAGAATAGTTGACCTTGGCATGCCATTTAGCACCCTGCAAACCACTTCTTTTGGCTTGATCTGGGCATGCTAAATCCCTTGGAAAGAACTTTGAGTGCTACGTATTGTTCCAGTTATCTGTTGCTGCATAACAAACTAGATTAGTGGCTTAAAAAAATAATCATTCATTTAGCTCATGAATCTGCAATTTGAGAAGGATTCATCAGGACAGGCTCATCACTGATCCACATGGTGTGAGCAGGGCCATGTCAACCAGGGGATATTGTTCCAGTTATCTGTTGCTGCATAACAAACTAGATTAGTGGCTTAAAAAAATAATCATTCATTTAGCTCATGAATCTGCAATTTGAGAAGTATTCATCAGGACAGGCTCATCACTGATCCACATGGTGTGAGCAGGGCCATGTCAACCAGGGGCTGGAGGATCCACTTTCATGATGGCATGCTCACATGGCTGCCAACTTGGTGCTGACTGTTGGTGGGAAGCTCAGTTGGGCATGATGGGGAGAGTTTTTGATTCCTCATTATTTAGGCCACTCCATGTGGGCCTCTCCAAAGGCTGCTTGGGCTTCATTACAGAATGGTGGCCGGGTTTCAAAGGGAAGCATCCCAACAGACAGGAAGTGGAAAGTTCATAGTTTTAAATTGAAGAAAAGAAAGGGAATTGGAAGGGAAAAATTGACAATAGACTAACTTTTGCTGATTGCTTTATCTTTAATGGGTGCAAGTCAAAGAGTATCAATTAAGGCTGAAAAATAAAGTAATAAAAATATAAGCATATTTGGCAATATAGAGATAACATTGAGAAAGATGATTCTGTTGACATATTAGATGGTGGTGGAAAGGGAGGAGAAAGAAAAAATATGTGAATTACATCATTGTTCTACTAGGGAACTAGTAGATACTGTTTAAAAAAGAGAGAGGGATATCTACACATACTACATAAAATTATAAAGGTGACCACTAAAATAAAAGTCCAAATCTAATTAAATATCTGAAATCTAAATATCAGAAAAGCACACACACACTCAAGCAGAGAGACTACATAGTGAACAACTTTTTAAAAACAAAAAATACTTAATTTAGAATATCTTAGAATTCAGACTGAATGTTCATCCATCCTATCAAAAAATGTAAATCCTCAACTTGCTTGTTTAAAAAAAATTCATATTTGATCATAAAGCAAACCCACCTCTATGCTATATATAATATATATTCCTACAAGTTGTGATTCAGAAAGGAGAGAGATTNTGTGAATTACATCATTGTTCTACTAGGGAACTAGTAGATACTGTTTAAAAAAGAGAGAGGGATATCTACACATACTACATAAAATTATAAAGGTGACCACTAAAATAAAAGTCCAAATCTAATTAAATATCTGAAATCTAAATATCAGAAAAGCACACACACACTCAAGCAGAGAGACTACATAGTGAACAACTTTTTAAAAACAAAAAATACTTAATTTAGAATATCTTAGAATTCAGACTGAATGTTCATCCATCCTATCAAAAAATGTAAATCCTCAACTTGCTTGTTTAAAAAAAATTCATATTTGATCATAAAGCAAACCCACCTCTATGCTATATATAATATATATTCCTACAAGTTGTGATTCAGAAAGGAGAGAGATTTTCCTTGAAAAGTGTTGAAGATGTGCCTTTTGGGTCATGATGTCAATGTCCGACAGATACATGCAAGACTAAACTTTATATGTTGCTTTACCGCCCATGGATTTGTCACCCCTTTTTCTCTGGGTGAAGGAGCAACCAAAGATTACTCAAAGCCCATCTCTTCTGAGCAGTGAGAAGCCCCCAAAAGGGGTTAATCTCCCAGAACCCTCAAGAGTGAAGTATTCCTTCCATTTGGGAAATTAACCCCAAATTGGGGTTCTCTTCCTGCATTTATTCTCCATACCAGGAAGTTACAGGATGAGAACATAGGTGGGGTTTTTGCTAAGTGTAGTTTAACAAGTTTAACAATAGAAGCTGGTAACATTCAGTAAGACAAGCAAGGTAACCTTCTATAATGCAATTTTTCAAGAGGTTAAGTTGATCCACCAACAAAAGCTTGATCTTAGCAAACATTCTCTTCTTATAGCAATTTCCCAGTATCTTTACATATCAATCAGTAACCTGTCTGTCTTTGAGCCAGCAACCTTGCTGTGTTACAATTCTTTATCTTACAACAGAGACTATATAGCCTGGGGAAAATTTCCTGTCCTTTGCAAGGCCAATATTTAAAACTGCAAGGCTTTGGAAAACCAGGCCCTGTGAAGTACATTTGTTTTATGCATACTTCACATTTATAGATAATTGTACTAGCAGAAATACCACCAACTGATAGTGAAAGAGACTTGAGGCAGTTCAGAATAAAAAGGTTTCTCTAGGACTTCTATTTTCTAAGGGTAGTAAGCAACATAAGCAAGTAACTCAGCTGCAAACACAGGCCATTCTTATCAAAAGGAAGTCTCACAGGGTGAAGCCAAGTACCCAGAGAGTAGAGCCAAGAGCAGAGTGAAAAATAGATTAGGGCATCACTCCTAGGGCACAGAACTGCTTACTAATCAAAGAACATTCCCTGTCCTCAGTGTAGGGATCTGTCAATATGAGCCTATTGGATTCAGAATTGCTATGGACCAGTGACTTCTATGTATTATTTCCCACTTTGCTCCTTCCCTCCCCACCTTTGAATAGTCATGTCTATTGTAGTTATCCCATCTCTGTGTCTCCAGCGTACTTTGGGTGGGACTTGGGGTGGGTAGATAACATATTTTCAATTAACAGGACTCTGAATCAAGAGGATCAAGCTGAATGAGTTTCATCTATACTTGGACCCAATTTAGGTGATGAGATCTTAGTCTTCAAGACTTGATATCATGTGATGAGAGTTTGGGAATCTTAAGAGGGAGTGCATATTTTGCATGTTGGAAGAATGAATTATTAGGGGCCAGAGGAAGATTGTGTTAGACTGTTACATGGATGTCCCCACTGAATCATGTCTCCTAGTATCTGTATTCTTGTGTATCCCTCCAACATTGACTCTGTGCTTGGCCACCTGACTTGCTCTGGCCATTGTAAAATTGACAAGTGTGATTCAAAAGTCTGTAATTCAGAAAAATGTGATTCAAAACCCCAAACACTTATGCAATGGGATTTTCCCTCTTGGGACTCCATTTTCATGTGAATAAAGTGTTTTTTCCTTTTTTTTTCCCCCCTTTTTGTCTTTTTTCATGTCCGGCAACGGACTGCAACCCTCAGTGTTGCGCCCGTACCGGACCGGGACCAGCA
>NW_007730611.1:175635-185103 GCF_000696425.1 Galeopterus variegatus
TTTTTTTTTCCCCCCTTTTTGTCTTTTTTCATGTCCGGCAACGGACCGCAACCCTCAGTGTTGCGCCCGTACCGGACCGGGACCAGCAACGGAATCACAACCCTCGGTGCTGCGCCTGCCCCTTGCTCAGCCAGTGAGAGGGAACCGGTCTGTATGTGGGATCCGAACCCTCGGCGGGAGCGCCGCCGCGCTCCCAAGCGGCGCACTGTAGCAGTGCGCCACCGGGCCAGCCCCTAAAGTGGTTTTTCCTAATGGAGGGTGAGAGGTCTCATGGAGGTGAACTATCTATCAGCCAGTATACTTGGACCTTTTAGTCCAGCCCAACCACCAGGTGAATGCAGCTGTGTGAGTGAGCCCAGCTGAAATTCACACAAGACATTCAGAATGTGAAAAATAACAAAAGTCTTTATTATTTTGAGCCACTAAGTTGAGAGATGGTTTGTCATGCTGCCGTAGGTAATGGATATGTTCATGTTTCCTATTGCTATCCTCCATGACTGTCATTGTGTGATTTTTTTAAAAAGTGAGTGTGTTATGATGTACAACTTCTAATTTCATCTTTATTTCTGGGATTATTTCGTTTTTTCTTATACTTTTGTTCACTTTTAAAAAGTTTTAACCCTGGTTTCCTAGAAGTCACTCCTGGGTCAGCATATCTTAATGTACAGACAGAGATTGGCCAGAGGTTGTGCTTATGTCTCTTGATGCAATAAGGCTTCCACCTTTTACTGATGGGTCTTGTGTGGCTTGGGGAATGCTTTCAAGTTTGCCCCACGTTCATCCAGGCACTAGTAGTTCTCAGGTGCCTGCTGTGGTTGCTCTAGATTTGATACAGCCTAGCATATGGCATAGAATTACAGGCTCCCTGAGATGAATGTGATTTTAACAGGTCCCTATTTAGCTGTCTCCTTCCTTGATTCTTTTTTTAAACTACTGGATGGTCTGCTGTTTCTTTGCTGCTATTAGTATCATGGAGCTATTATCTTTCCTTTTTTGTTTTCCCCTAAGATCTTTATTGTTTCCAACAATGCCTTAAGGTGTGAGTTCTCCACACTCTTTTCCATGTACAGTCAGCCTCCTAAGCAGAGCTACAGAGCTCCAAAGCTGTCAGTACTCCTGTCTTGCCTCTCCCCTTGGGCAGAATCCAGAGCTGAGTGTACAGATGGTGGCCTGCTTCTCCTCTGCCTATAAATGGGAGGTGAGGGTGGAGATCATAGTCCAAGTATTTTTGGTATTTTTGTTCCTGGGATAGAACCTCCACCCTATAAGTGGGACTCGGATTGGGGAAGGGAACCCCAGTCATTGAGTCTGTGCCTGCCTTGAATATTGCTGGGGAATGGGTGCTGGGAAGAGATCAACCATGGCCTGCCCCTTCTGGTGTGAAGCTATAGCCCTATGACTGAGGACTAGAGAGTAAGGGAGTCACTGTCTTCTGAACTGCACCTGCCCAGAGTAGAGCTTTCATAACATGCACCTGGTGTCTGCGTGAAAGGGACCTTAGCCAGAGAATGGCCATCTATGGGGTAACTAAGACCAAGCAGAAAATTTCAGTTAGCCATTAACTTAGGAACTGATAATTATCAATTCTTTGAAGTTAGCAGAGGAATTGAGAAACTATATGGCTGAAACTGCCCGGGGATGAAATCATGACCCCAAAAGTTTATTTCTGTTTATCTCCCATTGCACCCTCTTATGCTGATTTACTTTTAGATGGTGTGAACCTAAAACTGAAACTAAGGTTTCTTGTTTTTCTTACCTTTCCTAATTGACTGCGAATAAAGGAAGTCCAAGAGAAAGGCAAAGCACCCTGTCCATTATAGGACCTGACATCTGACTCAGCCCCTCTGTTGATCCCATGACCAGCCTCCCCCTTTGCTTGCAGGACAAAACCCTTACTTCATCTTCCTGCCTCTTCCCCTTTATAAACCCCAGTACAGGCATCAGGAGGCAGGGTGATTTTAGCCTGGTATCTCCCAGATGCCAGTTATCTGAATAAAGCTTCCAATCCTTGCACCAACATTTGGACTTTTAGGTCATTTGTTTAGTGCGACAGGGTGAGCCCAGCCTGTTGACAGTAACGTGTGTGTGTGTGTGTGTGTGTGTGTGTGTGTGTGTGTGTGTTGAAAGCAAATTTTGGCCCCAGTGCCACAGATTCCCACTTTCTATTGTGATTTAGTAGATTTTCTTGAATAAATGCTTCTCAATTTACTGTATATCCTTTGTTAGATTTCCAGAGACTTTAAAAGTTTGTTTTTAAGATTTTTACCAATGTGAGAATGGGGAGGGTCCATGAGGTTTCTCACACAATCATTCTAGAAGTGCCATGTCTATAACGTGCTTTTATTTATTTCAGAGACTTTTGAGTGATCAGTTCAGTACAGTAATTCTACATGCACTCACCTGTGAGGACCTCCAGATCTTACTGCTGGTTCTCAGATCTAATTGCCTAATCCAGTAGTTCTCAAACTCTAGCATGCATCGGAATCACCCAGAAGTCTTATTAAAATATGGATTGCTGGGTCCTCATTCTTTGAGTTTCTAATTCAGCAGGTCTGGGGTGGACCTGAGAATTGGCATTTCTAAAAAAATTCTCAGGTAAGAACACTTAATATGAGATCCACCCTCTTAACAAACTTTTAAGTGTATGATACAGTATTATTGACTAAAGGCACAGTGTTGTACAGTAGATCTCTAGAATTTATAATACTTATATAACTTTGTATCCATTGATTAGTAATCTCATGTTAAGTGTTTTTACCATAATCCGCCCCCCCAAAAGGTAATACTATGGCAATGCAATTGCCATCACTACATGTGCCCTGTAGCCATGCCAGAGAATTCACATCTGGCCTTTTAATTTTTTTAATTTTTAATTTTAAAATTTTTTAAAATTATTTTTTATTGGTATATTCATTGTTACAAATATACTTATTCATTATGGCCCTTATCCAATCTCTCCCCTTCTCCCTTCCCCTTCTCCCCTTCCCTCTTCCCCTCCCCCTTCTAATAATATATAGATTTGTTCCCTCCATCTGATCGATTAACTGTCCCTCTGTTGGTTTGTTGCTTAGATGATCTGTCCAGCACTGAGCTGAGACAGGTGTGATCAAGTTCTCCCATATTATCATAAATCAGACATCTGGGCTTTTTAACCAATTAGATTTATGACACTGAGCAAATTACTGAGTCATTCTATGCCTTAATTTCCTTATCTATTAAAATGGGGATTTTGATCGCATACATTCTCTTGGGTAGTTATGAAGATTAAAAAGAAGGAGACCTAGAACTATGTCTGGCACACAGTAATTTATGTTACCTGTGATTATAGGCTTTTAATTTTAACTTGGATATTAGAATAGGCCCAATTATTTAAAAAAATTCCCAGGTGATGTTAATGCTGCTGGTTTGGAGACCACACTTTGAGAACAACTGGTCTAATCTTACATTTAGGACAGGATTTTCTCCTTGCTGGGATACTTGTTAGCATTTTTATAGTTGTGCTTGTAGTTCTCTTTTGCTTCTTTCTACTCCTCCCCCCCCAAATTCTCTCTCATCTAGTTTTGTTGATATCATTTATGTGTGTGTGTGTGTGGTTGGGGAAAAATAATTAAAAACAAAATCTCCTTTCAACCTAGAAAACCTCTCCACAAAGATAGAAGAAAAAGAAAACAAGTTTACTGAGTAAGCATCAAACCACAATGTGACACACATCACAGACAATTCACTAAGAAATTGCAATGACAGAAAGAAATTTTACCCATTTATATACCCAAGAAGACACTGTAGAGGGTTAGAAATCTTGATTCCTATTTGATTATTAGATAGGGTTTTTAGATAATGCATATATGGGACAAAAGTCCTTGGATAGGAGGCAAGAGCCTACAGCTAGGGGGCTAGAGCCCACCAAATCAATTCTGATCACTGTTTAGGTAAGGGATTTCATACACTGATTGTTAATATAATGGGTTCATTGGAAGATTTTGTGAGAAGGAAACTCACACAGGTCTAAAGCCTTTAATGTCAACAAGAGAACTGAAGCAAAACAGGGATTGTTCTTAGGACAATAACCCTTACTGCAACAAAACTTAAATGATGGGAAAGTATGTGAGTTAAGACTTCCAAGGACGTTCTGCTAGATTAGTTAGTACACGGGGGTTGTTCCACATTTTGCTTTAAGCTGTTTCTTTGAATTTCTCAAGAAGTCAGGCACTATAATGATTATCTTATTGTTTCTTTTGCATGTCACATAGCTTAGATTTATGCCTCTTTTGATGGTATATTGTTTAAACTATTTTGAACCATGCATGCTTGGATGAAGATTGCTACATAGCCAATTTCTTTTTGTTCTTACTATGATTGATTAACCACCTGTTTTTTTCCCTGTAATTTCCTTGTCTTTACAATAAAAACTGAAGCAAAAACCACCTCGAGGCTGTACCCAGTTTTTCCTTCTAACAGAGGAGTTGCTGAGGTGCAGTCCCTTTGGGCTTCTCATCACATTCATGTTGCTTTGAGTAATCTTTTTGTGTCTCTGTTACACAGCAAGAAGTGTAACAGAGACCACCCTTTAAGTGTGTGTTCTCAATATAAACAATAACTAGTCCTCAAGTAGGAGGACTTGAAGGCACCATTTGTTACACATAGTTCATCCTACATTCTCCTGACAATTGGAGTGGCTATCTATGTTTGCTAATTGATTTTATCCAAAGGAAAAATAAAATTCTCATGTCCTTGTGACAGAAGGTAGGATTGCAATTCAGAGCAATGAACCTGCCAAAGTTGAGATTAGGACACTGGGGCACTATCTTCCTTGATGATTACATTTCAAAGAGATGAAGGTCTTTGAGAAAGACATTCCTGGATTGTAAAGCTGGCAAGAGGCCTATTTACATTTTAGAAAGATTTACATACATTTCAAAGAGACAGAGAAAGAACTTAGAAATTTTCCAAAGAAACTGCTCTAAGAAAAATGAGGGTTGGGTCAATCTCTTCCCTTATTTTCAACAGGGAGAATTGAGCCTATTATTTTTAATTTGTATTTGTCCTTACACAGTCCTGGTTGTTGTTTGCTTAGAGGAGGAATTTGGGAATGTTTCAAACTATTCCCATTACACATACAAGCATACATTATTTTTAATTTGTATTTGTCCTTACACAGTCCTGGTTGTCGTTTGCTTAGAGGAGGAATTTGGGAATGTTTCAAACTATTCCCATTACACATACAAGCATACTTCAAAAAGTTCTTGGAAAGGTTCATATTATCGTTTAATTCTATTTTTCCAGGAACTCTTTGAGGTACCCTTGTATGCCTTTCTTCACTACACAGTGGTAAGAATTGTTAAAATAAAAATTTCCAACAACAATTACTTGTGAGATGTGGAGCAACTGAAAATCACAGTCATTCTGGAACATGGTTTGTATTAAAGGTAAACATAAATTTATCGTAGGACCTAGCAATTCTACAGCCGGTCCTTACTCTAGTGAAATGAAAACATGATCACACAGGAATCTGTAAACAAATATTCATAGCAACTTTATTTGTGACAGACAATAGCTGAAAACAACTCAGGTGTCCTTCAGTGAGTGAATGAATAAACAAATCATACTAAATCCATAGAGTACAATAATATTCAGCAGTAAAAAGGAATGAGTTATTGATACACACAGAAACTTGGATAAGTCTTGCAGATATGCTGAGTGAGAGACGCCAGTCTCAAAAGTTAAATACTGTATGATTCCATTTATCTGGCATTTCCAGAAAAGGCATAACAATAATAACAGAAAATTAGATCAGTGTTTGCCAGGGCTTGTGGGTGGGATGTGGGTTTGACTGCAAAGGGATAGCATCGGGGAGCTTTTTCTTAGAGTGATGAGACTGTGGTATGTCCTGTTTGTGGTGGTAGTTATTTAAATCTAGACATGTGTTTATTTAAATCTAGACAAAAGAAAAAAGCTCAAATTTACTCTATGATAATTAAATTGTAAAAAAATAAATAATTGTATCATGCTGTACATTTTATTCTTCAGCTTCTTTTGAAAATTCAATGTTATTTTCAAGAGCCCTTTTTATATCTAAAATATAGATCTCCATTATTTTCTATTGCTGCATAACTTTACATATATAAACATATTGTGGTTTAGTTAAACGGTCTTTTTTTGGATGGGCATGTATTTTATATTTCCAATTTTTTCCTTTAAAAGCAAAGTGAGAATGATTATTCCTGATTATGCTTCTTTGTGCACATGGACTAATATATTTCTTGGATAAATAAGTAAATGCTTTACTGCTGTTTTGAAAGTCATACACATATTAAAAAATTTTAATATGTAAAATATTTTTTTAATTATAAATTTTTTATTATATTAAAAAATTTTTAATATGCATTATCAAATTACTTTTTTTTTTTTTTTTTTTGCCTTTTGTCTTTTTCCGTGTCCGGAAACGGATTGCAACCCTCAGTGTTGCCCCTGTACCGGACCGGGGACCGGCAACGGGATTGCAACCCTCGGTGTCTCTCCCGCGCCTCACTCAGCCAGTGAGCGGGAACCGGTCTGTATGTGGGATCCGAACCCTCGGGCGGGAGCGCCGCCGCGCTTCTCAAGCGGCGCACTTATCCAGTGCGCCACCGGGCCAGCCCCTCAAATTACTTTTTAAAACTACTTGCAATTTTAATGCCAGCACCACATTAATAATTAAAAAAAATTGCCAGTGTGATAAATAAAAATTATAAAAATTTCAAAAACTGTGATGGCATTGACCAAGAAAACCACATTTTTGATATATTGTTTTATTCTCTAAATAGCATTATTTTATGTGTGTGTGCTTAGTCTACTATTTTGACTTCATCTCAGTTCCCCAGTTATTGCTTTCCATTTGTCAAAAGGTGCATTTAGTCTAGGGTTTAAAAAATTTCCTCCTATTTTATTTATTTTGGGGGGATATATTTTACCTTAACTTTTGTTTCATGTTCCCAGTGTTTTCATTTAATACACATTTAACTCAGCAATCACTTATTGAAGACCTACTACCTTTCAAGCTATGTCACACTATAAACATTAAAAAAAAATTTTTTAAAAAATACCACTTTGGCTAAATTCTAGAGATTTTATCTTTTTTTGTTGTTTGTTTCTAAAGTACAAATTCAGTTTATTCATCTGTTTATGACACAGTACATGAGAGGCAGAGTGTTTCACATCATAGACTTCACTTCCAACTCCTTGGAATGTTCATTTCTTTGGCTTAAAGGAGAGACTAGATGGGAAAGCCAGGCAATGCTTAGACACTAAAATAGCTTGGGGGGCAATGCTTAACATCATCCTTCCAGGGATGGGCACAATGGGACTGTTAGTTGCAAGCTCAGTTTCTAGAACTGTTAGCTGGAAGCATACGGAGCAGCACGTCTGGACGCTCCTGCCGTGTCGGGCCTCAGTCATCGCCACCGCACAGGTACAGCAGCGCTTTCTGGTAGTCGCCCTTAGTGTCTTGCTGGATGTAATAGTACAGGGACTTGCCATACTTCCTCTTGAATTCAGACCTAATTTTCAACATGTCCACTTCACTGCGGGAGACCATAATTCTGATCAGAACCTTATCACGAGTCCCCTTGCCCTGAAAGTCAAGTTGATGTTCATGGAGTCATACAGCCGATCAGCAAAATACAGGGGCTTGTTCTGAATGCACTGGACCAGGTTCAGGAAAGCATTTTCCAGGTCACCTTTAACTTCCTTCTTGATGCTCTCCAACATGTCGTAAGGGCTGTAGCTCTTGTACCTTTCAAATACTAAGGAAAAGCAAAAATTCTGGAGGTGGCACACACTCCGCTCAGTCATGATGTTGATCCACTTGGGAACATCAGTTCCCTTCCTCTTTACTCCAGCATCATAGAGATCCCGGGCATCTTGGTCAATCAATTCATAATCAATGACAGAGCCATCCTCTGCTCTTCTCCCCTTTGCAAGGGCAACCATCAGCTTGCGGAAGTCACCAGATGTATTGGAAACAATGTCCTTCCCAGGTCAGTCTTGTACATTTCCTTGTAGACTCTGTTGATTTCCTGCAGCTCCTGGTTGGTCCTTGAGCAGATAATCTCAGTGAGGGAGTCCTCATCAGTTCCTAGCCCCTTCATGGAGGCTTTTAGCTCGGAAGCATCATACTGAGCAGGTGTCTTCAATAGGCCCAAATCCCCATCTCCAGGTGGCCAGATAAGGCTGATTTTAGTGCTGACGCAAGTTCCTTTTTGGTCCTTCTCTGGTAGGCGAAGGCGATATCCTGTCTCTGTGCATTGCTGCGGTTGGTCAAAATGTTGACAGTGGTGACTTCATCCACACCTTTGGTCTTGATGGCCGTTTCAATGTTCAAAGCATCCCGTTCGGCGTCAAAGTTGGTGTAGGCTTTGATGGACCCATAGGCACTTGGGGGTGTGGAGTGATCACCCTCCAAGCTAAGCTTGCACAGAATTTCGTGAACAGTAGACATTTTGAAAGAAGCTGGGCCGGGCACCGAGAGCTGTGAGTGTCCCCAGATGCCGAGCCTAGAGATTTTATCTTTATTTTGATGTAGTTTTATTATTGATATTTACAATATTTTCGGCTTATTATTATTAAGCTGTTTAAATGTTTGTAAAAGTCAAGCAATGATATAACGAACCCCCATGTCCTCATCATCTAGATCCAACAACAGTCAACTCATGGCTGTTCTTGTTTCTTTTACAACCCTATTTACTTTCCCATCCTTGGATTTCTCCTCCTTTGAAGCAAATCCCAGATATCATAAGTTTTCTCCTGCATGTATTTTAATGGATGTCTCTAGGTGATATGACTCTTGGTAAAAATACACCCTTAAAAATCCCTTGTATGCTGTTGGTGGGAATGTAGATTGGTACAGCTACTGTAGAAAACTGTATGAAGGTTTTTAGAATTAAAATAGAACTGCCATATGATCCAGCAATCCCTCTCTGGGTATACATCCAAAAGAAATGAAATCACCACCTTGTCAAGAAATCTGCACTCCCATGTTTATTGCAGAGCTATTCACAATAGCCAAGATACAGAAACAGCTAAAGTGTCTATCCATGAATAAGTGGATAAAGAAACTATGGTTTATATAAAAAATAGAATATTATTTACCCTTAAAAAAGGAGATTCTGGGAATCTTTGCTCTGTGGGGAAACAGCAGTCGCCAGTCAACATAGAGACCAGTCACATGATCTTTGACCCCTTTCTGACACCCCTTCACATCAACACTGGGGGCAGGAAGGCGTGCAGCAGCGCAGATGGCTGGAGGTGTCTGGTCTGCGGGTTGCGGAGGATTGTGTGGGTAGCAAAGGGAGGGCGAGTGCTCCTGTGGCCCCCCAGACGACAACCAGGGTACTGTTTCGGTAGAGTCAAGATGGTGATGGGTCTGGAGTGGGGGCGCCAGAAGACAGCATGAGCCTGAGAGGTGTGCGCTGTGCTGCCAGAGTGCTATTT
>NW_007730611.1:185884-187204 GCF_000696425.1 Galeopterus variegatus
TATAAAAAAGCAACTACAGATTTGAGGTTTAGGGCCGACATTAAAGAAGATTCCTGGGAGCGCCCGAGCCGTGCCGCAGGACCGAGTGAGCAGCCTGAGGTGGCGGCGGCTAGGACGGGGACAGCTACGAAGTGGAAACGGAGAGGGAGCCACTCGGCTGGCCCAGCTCTGTGAGTGACCCCCAGCCCGGCCCTGCTCGTGGGGCAGATGCCCGTCCGGCTTCCGCCTGCACCACTAGGCCAGTCACCGGCCCGGGGCTGCCTCCATTTTCTCAGGTCGGGGAGGAGGCGGGCGGCTCGGCCAGGCCTGCCCTCCTCACCCTGCTCGGCTCCTCACTGAGCCTTCCCATTTCCTTGCCCCGGCGTGGGGCCTCCCAGGGTCTGCGGGCCGGCCTCACATCCCACTTCCCCTGCGGTTCTCTGGCGGGGCTGGTGGCATGGGGAGCCCCCGGCCAGCATCGGGAGGTCAGGGAAGAACGGGCTGGGCTGATTGTCACTCCACCGCACCCTGAGCTCCAGCCCCGGTAAACTTCCTGTTACCAGGAGGCAGATATCATCTCTGCGGCCATCAGTACGGAAAAATGCCTAACTGACTTATGGTTAGGAAAAGTGTGATTGGAGTGCTCCCAAGCTCACTTGAACCTGCCAGAGAGCTGACTGCGGGCGGGCACCGGAGTCAGTCTGCGCCGGGGGAATCAAAGAGGAACTGTGTGCTGCGGGCTCCTCCCCCGAGGAGCTCACGCTCTGGGGGGGGGGATAAGACAAGTACACAGATAACTGCCATACCAGGAGGAAGGTGAGCAGTCCCGAGAAAGCCCTATACAGTGCTACAAAGGCACCCAGAGAGACCGGTCACCTGCACATAGCAGAAACCTGAAAGACTTCCTGGGTGGGGCAGTGCTGAGCAGGGGCTTGAAGGCCTGGCTGATAGACAAGGGTAGCAGAAGACACATCCCAGCCCAGTCTAGAGCGCACAGAATGGGGAGACATCCGGCTAGGGAGGCGGAGACTCGGAAGAAAACACACACCCTGCGGGCCGCCTCTGTGAGGTCCAACAGCCCAGCAGAGTCCAAGCTGACCAGAGAGGTGGCTCCCCGGGGAGGCCCAAGACCTGATGCAACCACACACACAAGACACTAGAGGCCAACTGAGCAGTCACAGAGGTAGCCATACCAAATTGACAAACACAGCCACACCTTAGTTAGCCCATAGGGTCAAACCTGTGCACTGTGAAACCCCGTGCCAAAATGAATAAACATAAAAAAAAAAGATACCAGAAATACAAAAAACCAAGAAAGTGCACCACCAAAAGTTAATAAAT
>NW_007730612.1:0-852 GCF_000696425.1 Galeopterus variegatus
AGAAAAGAAGCAACATACGTACATACGCAATGATGTATATGTAGAGCTTCTGGTCTTGTTTTTATTCTTTTTCCCAAAAAGAAGAAAAAGAAGAAAAGAAGCAACATACGTACATATGCAATGATGTATATGTAGAGCTTCTGGTCTTGTTTTTATTCTTTTTTGATACATATGCCTACGTGAATAGATAAATTTATATAAACTTTTTTGTGGCACATGATAGTAATAGAAAAATCATAGGAAGAAAAACTTACATTTCTCCCGCCTTCCTCACAGAGCAGGACATGGACGCAGGGCCTTTACGTGGATTTACTCATTCCCCACCATGGGAGACCTGTCTGGATGGATCTTTGAGTTAGCCAGCAGGACAGGTTTCTCAAGGGTTCAATGAGGAAAGACATGAATATACTTCTGGAACCTGAAAAACAATAAGAAGCCAAGCTATNATAGGAAGAAAAACTTACATTTCTCACGCCTTCCTCACAGAGCAGGACATGGACTCAGGGCTTTTACGTGGATTTACTCATTCACCACCATGGGAGACCTGTCCTGATGGATCCTTGAGTAAGCCAGCAGGACAGATTTCTCATGGGGGTCAATGAGGAAAGACATGAATATACTTCTGGTACCTGAAAAACAATAAGAAGCCAAGCTATTATAGTATGAAGCATTATATGAAATATGTAGATAGGAAAATATGACTTTCGATGAGTTCATTTTCTATGTACAATCCCCTTGCCAATATAACGTACGAAATATTTTCGGAAATTCTACTGGTCGCAGTTCACATGACTTCATTTACAACTCCTTAAGACAAATGGTCCCCAGATTTGACACCTTTTTTATACATTA
>NW_007730612.1:2973-3651 GCF_000696425.1 Galeopterus variegatus
TACTGGTCGCAGTTCACATCACTTCATTTACAACTCCTTAAGACAAATGGTCCCCAGATTTGATACCTTTTTATACATTATAGAACAGCGTAAGCCTGCTTTCAGCAGTTTTCTTCCCAATTCATCCCATGACGGAATCCTTTTCAGAACAGAAGCGTACCTTTGCTTGTAACCCACTATAATGATTTCCCTGTTTAGGGATTACAGTTCTCCAGTTTTGTACTGGATGCAACTGATGGCCAAGGCTCAACTTCATTACTCGAATCAAAGTGGCCCAACTCTCCGACAACCCAAGCTTATTTTCCTTGATGCATTACGATACCAACTACAAGAGTAGTAACCAGCAAAGACCAAAAAGTTTTATCGTCCCACGACTAAAAAACAACTAACGAAGTATCACTGACAGATAAATGTTCAATGACTGATGGTAACCTTTTCCCTTATAAGAAATGTATTCACTCAGTCACTTTTAATGGAAGCTAAAATGTCCATGTTTTTCACACCAGATGACGTTACACCTCTTATCTCTCACTTACAGAGCTGTTAAAGGAATCAGCGTCATTACGTGGCTTATCCCATTCACCATCATAACAAACCTGCCTTACTGGATCTCTCAATAAACCGGCAAGACAGATTTGTCATGAGGATCAATAAGGACACACAGGAAAGAATTTCTGG
>NW_007730612.1:5329-6208 GCF_000696425.1 Galeopterus variegatus
AGTTTTGTACTGGATGCAACTGATGGCCAAGGCTCAACTTCATTACTCGAATCAAAGTGGCAAAACTGTCCCACAACCCAAGCTTATTTACCTTGATGCATTACGATAACACCTACAAGAGTAGTAACCTGCAAAGACCAAAAATGTTTATCCTCTCACGAGTAATAAACAACTAACCAAATATCACCGAAAGATAAAGGTTCAATTACTAATGGTAACCTTTTTGTTTATAAGAAATGCATTCACTCAGTCACTTTTAATGGAAGCTAACATGTCCATGTTCTTCACACCAGATGACGGTACACCTCTTATCTCTCACTTACAGAGCTGTTAAAGGAATCAGCGTCTTTACATGGCTTATCCCATTCACCATCATAACAAACCTGCCTTACTGGATCTCTCAGTAAACCGGCAAGACAGATTTGCCATGAGGATCAATAAGGACACACAGGAAAGAATTTCTGGAACCTGAAAAATAGCAAGAAACAAAGACACAGTACTACCATGCTGTATTATCAAATACGTATAGAGGTAAAATCACTTCTGTTATACTCATTAAAAAGAGCAAGAAGCAAAGACACAGTACTACCATGCTGCCTTCATCCTATAGAATAGAGGTAAAATCACTTCTGTTATACTCATTTCCTGTTTAAAACCTGCTAACTTATCTACAACATGGGATATGTTCAGACGTAATTCACGTCCCATTTCAGTTCTATATCCTTCAATAAAACCTGCTAACCTACCTACAACATGGGATATGTTCAGACGTAATTCACGTCCCATTTCAGTTCTATATCCTTCAAGCAACTGGTACCAACATTTTGTAGCTTTGGATACGTTATAGAATGGATTAACCCTGCTGCCAGCAAGTTCCTT
>NW_007730612.1:7559-59489 GCF_000696425.1 Galeopterus variegatus
GAGTAATAAACAACTAACCAAATATCACCGAAAGATAAAGGTTCAATTACTAATGGTAACCATTTTCCTTATAAGAAATGCATTCACTCAGTCACTTTTAATGGAAGCTAAAATATCCATGTATTTCACACCAGATGACGTTTCACCTCTTATCTCTCACTTACAGAGCTGTTAAAGGAATCAGTGCCTTTACGTGGCTTATCCCATTCACCATCATAACAAACCTGCCTTATTGGATCTCTCAGTAAACCAGCAAGACAGATTAGTCATGAGGATCAATAAGGACACACATGAAAGAATTTCTGGAACCTGAAAAAGAGCAAGAAGCAAAGACACAGTACTACCATGCTGTATTATCAAATACATATAGAGGTAAAATCACTTCTGTTATACTCATTTCCTGTTTAAAACCTGCTAACCTATCTACAACGTGGGATATGTTCAGACGTAATTCACGTCCCATTTCAGTTCTATATCCTTCAAACAACTGGTACCAACATTTTGTAGCTTGGGATACGTTATAGAATGGATTAACCCTGCTGCCAGCAAGTTCCTTCCCAATTCATCTCCTGAGGAAACCATTCTGAAAATAGAACTGTGCCTTTACCTCTCCCCAAGAATAATGACTAACCTGTTTAGGGATTACAGTTCTCCAATTTTCTACAGGATGAAATCAATGGACAAGTCTCACACTCACGACTGGAAGCAAAGTGGCCGGTCTCTCTGAAAAGGAGGGGTTTCGTCCTTGATGCACTGACTTCACACCTACTACAAGAGTACTAAACTAAAAAGATCAAAACTCTTTATCCTGTCACAAATAATCATCTTCGGTTACGTATAACCAAACGAATACCATGGAAAAATGAAGGGTCTATAAGTACTGCTAACTTTTTTTCCCATAAGCAGGTCATTGCGAAATTTTAATGAAAGCGAAAATCTCCATGATTTTCACACCAGAAGTTCTCTAGATGTGAATGATTCAGGAACAAAATGTGCAGGGCTGCATAAGCAAGTGTCAAAGGCTTTCTGATTCACGATAACAGGCCTCCATTCTCTCAATAATATGAACCCTTATAGGAGACTTGGAAATTGCTCAATGCATAAAGCACATTCTACATGTGTGAGGTTACAGGATGTTTGACTGAACATCATTTCAGAATTCGGTAGCTGAAATCCTCAAACTACAATGCCCAAAATTACTTTAGTCAAGAGTAACGGTTGGTGGTGTAAAAGGAAAAAATAATAAATCAGCACATTTCTTATCCAAACTATTCTCAACCAAAAACGAAGAAAAAGAAGAAAAGAAGCAACATACATACATACGCAATGATGTATATGTAGTGCTTCTGGTCTTGTTTTTATTCTTGTTTCATACATATGCCTACGTGTGTAGTTAAGTTTATATATACATTTTTTTTGTGGCACATGATAGTAATAGATAAATCCTAGGAAGAAAAACTTATATTTCTCATGCCTTCCTTACAGAGCAGTAAATGCACTCAGTAAATGCCTTTACGTGAATTTAGTCATTCACCATCATGAGAGACCTGTCCGGATGGATCTTTGAGTAAGCCAGCAGGACAGATTTCTCATGGGGTTCAATGAGGAAACATATGAGTATACTTCTGGTACCGGAAAAACAATATGAAGCCAAGCTATTTTATTATGATGCATTGTATGAAATGTGTTAACTGCATAAATCACTTATGATGAGTTCATTTCCTATGTAAAATCTCCTTACCAATCTACCATATGTAATATTTTCAGAAATTCTACTCGCTGTAATTTACATCACTTCATTTACAACCCAAATACCATTGAAGAATGAAGGATCTATTAGTACTGGTAACTTTTTTTCCCGTAAGAAGTTTATTCCTAAATTTTTAATGGAAGCTAATATCTCCATGTTTTTCACACCAGAAGTTTTCTAGATTTTAGTGGTTCAGGAAGAAACTTTGCAAGCCTGCAAGAGAAAGTGGCATAGACTTTCTGATTCACGATATCAGGACTCTCTTCTCTCAAAAATAAGAACTCTTATAGTAGACTTGAATATTGCTAAAGACTTAATGCACATTCCTGATGTGTTAGGTTACATGATGTTTGATTGAACATTATTTCAGGTCTTGGTTGGTGTCATCATATGTCTAGAATTATGTGAGAAATGAGTAGGGTCAAGAGAAACGTGTGGTTGGGCAAAAAGAAAAAACTCTATAATCTGTACATTTCTTATCTACCAACTATTCTCCAGTAAAAAGAATAAAACTAAGAAGCAATGTATATACATATACATAAATACATATACATATACTGCTTCTCGTCTTGTTTTTCTTCTTTTTTCATACATATGCATAACGTCTATGTGTGGATATATATATATATATTTTTTTTACATGACACTTGATTGTAATAGAATTCATAGGAAGAAAAAGTTACTTATTTTCCGTCTTACTTACAGAGCAGTCAATGGATTCAGGGACTTTACCTGGGTTTTCCCATTCACCGTCAAGACAAACCCGTCCTGATAGATCTCTCAGTAAGTCACCAAGACAGATTTGTCCAGAGGATCAATGAGGACAAAAATCAACATACGTCTAGAACCCGAAAAACAAGAAGCAATGCTATTATATTACCATGCACTATATGAAATATGTAAGGATGGAAAAACACTTATGATATGCTCATTTCCTATTTACAATCTCCTTACCAATCTACCACATGGAATATATTCAGAAATTCTACTAGTTATAATTCACATCACATTTCAATTATATCTCCTTAAAACAAATGGTACCAAGATTTTGTATTTATAGATACATTATAGAACAGCCTAAGCCTGCTGCCATTATTTACCTTCCCACAACATTTCATGACAGAAACCTTCTCAAAACAGAAGCATGCCTTTGCTTCTTACAAACTATAATGATTTCCATGTTTAGGGATTACAGTTCTCCGGTTCTGTACTGGATGCAACTGATGGCCAAGGCTCAACTTCATTACTCGAATCAAAGTGGCCCAACTCTCTGAAAATAAGAGGTTTTGTTACTTTGATGCACTGAGTTCTTATCTGTAAGAGTGCTAATCTACAAAGACCAGAATAAGTTTATCTTGTCACAAATTATCAACTTTGTGATTTATAGCTAACCAAACACCATTGAATAATGAAGGGTCAGTTACTATTCTTAATGTTTATCCCTGTAAGAATATGTTCATTCAGAAATTTTTAATGGAAGCTAAAATCTCCATGTGTTTTTCTCACCAGAATGTCTCTACATGTTAATGCTTCGGGAAGAAACTTTGCAAGTCTGCATGAGAAAGTGGTAATGGCTTTCTGACTCATGATGTCAGGGCTCAGTTCTCTCAATAATATGGACACTTTCATTAGTTGAAAATTGGTAATGACTTAAAGCACTTACCAAATGCATTAGGTTTCATGATGTTTGATTGAAAATTATTTCAGAACTCTGCAGGTGTCAATATAATACTAGAATGGTGTGAAAGATGAGTAAGGTCAAGAAAAAAAGGTGGTAGGGCAAACAGGAAAAATTCAAAAATAAGTACATTTCTTGTCCAAAAACAATAATCAATCAAAAAATTATAAAAACAAAGCAGAAACATACCCATATTTATATATATGGACATATGTATGTATATTATTTTGTGGTGCATGATTTTAATATAAATATAACAGGAAGAAAATATATTCTTTACTTCCTACTTACTGAGGATTCAATGGACTCAGGGCCTTTATGTGGATTTTCCCATTTACCCTCATGGCAAACCTCTATCACTGAATCTTTTACTAAATCACTGATACAGATTTGTCATGAGGATTTATGAAGAAGCACGTGAAGATCCTTCTAGAACCTGAAAACCAATAAGCAGCAATGCTATTATTTTGCCATACATTTTATGGTAAATGCATACACACACATTCATGTATAAATTGCTAGGCATGACCATGTTTTCTTTCCAGACATCTATGAAGAGCAAATCTTTCCAGAAGATCCCAATGGCTGGATTGTATAACCTATTAGGAACTGACATCATAGGATGAGATAATTCTATTTTGAGAGCCCCTTCCTATTTGTTAGGATTAACTCCCATTGCCCCATTGGTCACCCTTAGAACCTAATGGTCTCAAGGATTGAGGTCAATGTGATTTATGGTTCTTGTAGAAGTAACATTCTAATGACGATAACACTATCTCAGTCCTGATTTCTTTTTGACATAATTAATTAAGCCCCACATACATCCAATCCTCATTACAGTTGACAAGAATTACCTCAGAAAAGTAGACCAGTAAGAAGGAAACCATTTATTCTTGCATATCCCAGGATATTCCAGTATAGCAACACAAAGTGATAACTCGGTCCCACTTTTGATATTAAAAGAAGCCATAAACCTACTCAAAGTGATACTTGTAAGACTTATAATACTAAATAGAAGAAGAAAAATAAAAAGAATAGTGGGAGAATGAGGAAGAGAAGAAGAGGAATTAGAGGCGGAACAAGGGAGGTGTAAGGCAAAGCAGAGAAGGATGAGAAAAGCAGGAAAAAGAGGAAAATGAAAAAGTAGTAGAAAAAGAACAGTAAGGAAAAGTTACAGTTCTCTGCTCCTTACTTCTACAGTAGGCAGCGTACTTAGAATTTTTATGAGATGGTCTCATCTGACCACCTAATGGCAAACTGCTGTCACTGAATGTTTTACTAATTCATTAACAGATTTGTCATGAAAATTAATGGGGAAACACGTGAAGATACTTTTGGAACCTGAAAAGTAACACGTAAGTAAAGATATCATATTACCACAATATAATTTGGCATATCTAAAAAAGAAAAATGACTTATGACAGGTCAATTTCTCATTTACAATCTACTTACCTATTCTGTTAGTCATATTCATCATCACTATTCAATTACATTTCTTCAAACCAAATGTCCCTGATATTTTGCTGTTTCAGCTACATAATAGAAAAACTGCAAGATTCACCACCACACGACCAGCCCTGCAAGAAATCCTCAATGGAGTCCTGCATCAGGAAACCAAAAAATAATAATCACTCATCATACCAGGTATCGTTCTGTTCAAACTTTGTTTTTTTCATAATCCAGTCTTGGTAGGCGGAGTGTTTCTAGGAATTTATTCATTTCATCTAGACGATCTAGTTTGTTAACCAACAATTATTCATAGTATTTTCTTATAAGCCTTTTGATTTCTTTAAATTTGGTTGTAATGACTCCTCTCTTACATTTCTGATTTTAGTTGAGTCTTCTCTCTTTTTCCTTAGTCCATCTAGGTAAAGATTTGTTAATTTTGTGGATCTCATCAAAGTACCAACTTCTCGTTTCATTGATTTTCTCTTTTTTTTTTTCTATTTTCTATTTCTTTTTTTTTATTTATTCCCTTCTCTAGGTCTGGGATTAGTTTGCTCTTCATTTTCAAGTTTCCTAAGGTGCAAAGTTGATTGTTGATTTGAGATCTTTCTTTTTAATTAATCTATTCATTTATATTAAATAAATTTTCCCACTAGCAAGAAAACATTTTAAAAAAATTTTCCATCTTTTTCTTGTTTATCTGTAGTTTAAACATACTTAGTTATATTTAGCTCAGTTTTTCATCCTGCTTTTTCACTTAATATGACATCTTGAAAATCTGTCTTAAATACACTTCAAAATTATGATTTTAATAACTGGATTATATTACATTTTACAGAGTTCTATAATTTATGCAGTCATTCTCATATTGTTGGAAAAATACAAAATTAATTCTTTCAGTAGCTTGTTTTGCCTTGAGAACAGAACCTGCTTATTGTATCAGCTTTCCTGATATTCCATTGCTTGTACTCCTGCTTTTGTACATGTGCTTGCTTATAACAATGACTACTGTACTAGCTACATGAATTCTGAGACAACAAAACTTAAAAGAATCTGGAAGAGTCTGACCATAAAAACCTTGTAAAACCTAGCTTGGGGTCCATATTTTGGAGCATTAGCTCATCTGGGCTCCCCAGCATAATAAAACATCTGACTCTCCGACCCTCTGAGTGCCAACTGCTTCCTTGTTGAGTCCATTCCATAACAATATTGTTGGATGTACAGTTTATTCCCAATTTTTTTACACCTTTTTATAATTGTCTTTCACATTTTTAAAAAAATATTTATTTTCTCTGACTTTTTGCTTATGGTGTCAATAAGTAAGAAAAATTTTTGAAAGTGTACGAACATTTGAAGGACTTCTATTTATGAATCCAATCCGTTCCCCAAAGGTTTACCAATTTATACTTATACTTGAATATTTTGACATTGTTTCTCTCACAGCATCAGCATTATATTGTATCATATTTTTTTCAGTTTAAGAAATGAAAAGTCATTTTTTTCTGTTTTAATTTCCATTTCTATGAACATCTTAGAACATAAAAAAAAAAAGACAAAAGAAAGGTCTGAATAGTATGGGGCAGGGATTGTTTGTTTCCCCTAAAGATCTTTCTCAAAGAAAAAATGGTTTAATTATAATGACAGTAAATTAGGCTTTATAGCAAACAAGAAAAAAAAATAGAAGAAAAAAATAGGTGCTTAAAAATATTTGTTGATAGGGCCAGCCCCGTGGTGCACTGCTACAGTGCGCCGCTTGGGAAGTGTGGCGGCGCTCCCGCCGAGGGTTCGGATCCCACATACAGACTGGCCGCTCACTGGCTGAGCGAGGAGCGGGGGCAACACCGAGGGTTGCGATCCCGTTGCTGGTCCCGGTCCGGTACGGGCGCGACACTGAGGGTTGCGACCCATTGCCAGTCACAAAAAATGACAAAAAGACAAAAAAAAAAAAATTTGTTGATATAATCAACAAATGCTAATAGTATGTATCACTACAAGGATTAAACAACAGCTCACTGGAGGAGAGTTAATAACTTCAATTAGATTCAGTATATTGGATATTTACAGGTTATGATTCCAGTTATAGAGGTTTTTTTAATCTCATACACCAAAAAATTCATTGAAAATCAGTTCAAAATATGAACTTAAAACATAATTGCATCAGAAATAATTGATAAAAACATGTCGATGATGCACTATTAGGGAGAAAAACACACAGAATAGTGTATGCAGCAAAATCCCATTTATGTAGAAAAATTTACAATAATAAATATGTATATGAATACTTATATTTGATGTCTATATATAAACATACACATCTATTTATGTATATAAAATATATGTACTAACACAGAAACAGATATAGTGATAGAGAGATTTATGCACATCTGTGGGTAACAATGTATTTGTTTCAGGCTGGAAAAATTTGTGGAAATGTTCCTGGGTGTTTACCATGTCTAAGTCAAGAGAGCTGGAAGGGGGTGAGGTAGCAACTTTTCTCCAGATGTGTGTTGCATCTTACATTTGATAAGCACATATTAACTTATAATTTGTAGGAAATAAAAGAAAGAAAATTGAGAAATAGAAGACAAGAAATAAATATGAGGAAAAATCTGAAAGCAAACGAATGTGACTCACTACATGACCTTAAAGACATCCCATAACCTCTCCAAACCTCCAGACTCCCCATCTCTAAAAATATGTTAATGCCTACTCTAATTAGCATTAACATTTACTGAATGCTTATGTAGTTATCAGGCTACTGAGTGATTTTATACTGATTACTTTATTTAATCTTTACCTCCTACAACAAATACTATGTCATCGATAAAATTATTACTTCTATCACACAGATTTAAAATAAGGATCAAAGAAGATGCACTACATAAAAATAGTCTTGACAATTGCAAAGTGGCACACTAACTTAAGGCTATGATCATATTTGATTTTTTTATGTAACAATAAACATCTATATGCAAGGATAACTCTTTCCTAATTATAGCCTACATCCTTTCTAGCAGGAACTGAGGTCTATGCTTACTAGCTGAGTTCAATCCTAAATGTTATATTGCTGTTCTTTTCACCTTAAGATCACCAGTGAAATTCTGTTTCATGTGTTTACCAGAGCAGTCCTTGATTAGCCAGCGTCAGAGCCCTACAAACAGGTCCCGCATATGTGCAAAGCATCTCCTGTTCCAGAAAGCAAGACTGCTGCCAGGCTTTGCCATCATGTGATGACTCTGTAGCACTGTTTGGTTTGGTTTTAATTTTGCAGTTTATCATACTCCAAAATTACGTTATCAAATCACAAATACCAAGAGAATCGACTGCAAAGTTTTGAGGACTGAAAAGATATTAGAGTAAGGTGGGAAGACCAAAAAACCAAAAAAAAAAAAAAAAAAAAAAAATTAAGAATTAACAGTGACATCTGTACATAGCAGTGATTTGTTAGAAAAAACAATGTGAAAATAGGGCCATACATTAGGGTAAGAAAAAAAATGTATTAAATAAATTCCTTGGTTATAATCTTAACAAGAATTACTGAGAACCTATACAAAGACATCTAAGAGCCATTTTCCAGAGATTCTAAAATGTGGGTTAAATTAAGCTGAACTGGATGGAAAATTAATATTGCAAATTAATTTTTATCAAATTAATTCATGATTTACAGTAATTGCACTAAAAACCTCAACATGAATTGAGAGGAAAATTGACTAAGTTAAACTTTACCAAAAAGTCTAAAGTGCTGAAAATATTTTTTAAAATCACATAAATAAAGAGTAAAAAGGAATACCTGTCACATGAAACAGCACAGTAAAATTACAATAAAGAATAGAGTGAAGAGTAGTTAAAAGCTCAAGAGTTTACAGAGTTCAAAGGAAGAAAACTGATGTTTTAGATGATTAAGGGACAAGTCATATATTTGGAGGAAGAGACTCAGATTCTCACTCTGCTCTAGACAAACAACTGCATCCCACATGGGCTAAAAACTTGAATTATAAAGAACAAAACGGTTTCTATCAAAATATCCCAAAAGCATGCCTAATGTATGTGGCAGCAGTATATATTTCCTAGAGTGTGGGCAACTGTGCAGAAGCAGACGCAATCGAGCTATTAATACTGTGTACATCATGTTCAAGGCATAGATGGAGGGGAGTGGGAGGGACAACCTTAACTCCATGTATCTTTGCTTGTCTTCTATTGGGGAAAAACTAGTACTCCATAAAACTTTTCAAATGACAAAGAAAATATTTTAATTCCAGTTAATGTCGGACACTCACTGATAAGAGTTTGGACATGTTGTTCCCCCAAACCTCATGTGGAAATCTGATCTCCAGTGTGGCAGTGTTGGAAACTGATTGAGTCGTGGGGGCAGATCCCACATGAATGGATTAATGCTCTCCCTGGGGGAGGGGGGATTAATGAGTGAGTTCTCACTCTATCAGTTCCCATGAGAGTTGGTTGTTTAATGGACCCTGGCACCTCCTCTCTCTCTCTTGCTTCCTCTTGCCATGTGATCTACTTGTACCATCCAGCTGTCTGCCACTTTCCGACATGAGTAGAAGCAGCCTGAGGCCTGTGCCAGATGCATCTGTCCCACAGTCTTAAGCCAAATACACCTCTTTTCCTTATACATTACCCAGTCTCAGGTATTCTGTTATAGCAACACAAAATGGACTAATACAGTCACTAAGCCTGGTTGACTGATCATAAATGAAGTAAAGAGGGAGGGAGAAGGGAGGGAGGTGAGGATGGGAGAGAGGTGGAGAGAGGAGAGAAAGGAGGAGGGAAGGGGAGGGGAGAAGGAAGGAAAGAACAGGACAGAGGAGAGGAACAAGGAGAGAGGAGAGATGCTGAGAGAAAAGGCACAGGGATGAGAGCAGAAAGAAGAGAGGGAGGAGAGAAAACTGGATGAAAAGAAGGAAGGAAAGGAAGGATTGAAAGAGAAAAGAGAGGGGAGAGCAAAGAAGATGAGAGGAGGGGAAAGGAGAGAAGAGAAGATGTTAGGAGGGGAGGGGAAAGAAGGAGATGAGAGGGAAGGGGAGGAGATGGAAGGAACTGATAGGAGGGGAGGTAAGGGGAGAGTAAAGTTAAGGGCATAAGGAAGGAGACAAAAGAAGAGCAGAGCGGAAGGCAAAGGAGGGAGAAGAAATTAAAGGAGAAGACAGAGGAGGAGAGCGGGAAGGGAGGGGATGGAAGGGAAGGAGAGGCTCCACTCGCATGCATCTAACACAAAGATAACCTTATCAACATAGAATTCCAACAGCATCAATAAAAAAAGCTATTAACTACTAGCAAGCCATTTCTGAAAAAAATATATACACATGGATGTGTATTTTTATACCAATAAAAATCAACTAAAATACACAAATAGGAAAATTCCTACTCAAAATAAAGTTGTCATTAGAAAGGAGAAAGGAATAGAGTGGAGGGGTGTGGAGAGGAAAAGAACGAAAGGAGACAGGAGGAAGAGGTGAGGGGAAGAGAAGGGAGGTAGGGCTGGAGAAACACCAGCATGTGTCAAATGTGTGCTGCACTGTCAGACATGGATGGCCCCGAGCACTCTTCCAAGGGCTCTTCCAAGGGTGACCTAGTACCTTCCTTGCTGTACAAATTTATGTACCGTACACTATATAAAGGTACTGTAGGGCCGGCCCGGTGGTGCACTGCTACAGTGTGCCGCTTGGGAGTGCGGCGGCACTCCCGCCAAGGGTTTGGATCCCACATACAGACCGGTTCCCGCTCACTGGCTGAGCGAGGTGCGGGCGCGACACCGAGGGTTGCAATGCCGTTGCCGGTCCTGGTCCGGTACGGGCGCAACACTAAGGGTTGTGATCCGTTGCCAGACACGAAAAAAGACAAAATAATAATAATAATAATAAAAATAAAGGTACTGTATACATTTATAACTGTATTTTATTATTTCTAACTCATTTTAATTGTGAGGACAAAGTGAGCCAACAAATATAAAAATGTTTTATAAAAAGGAGCTGGAATAAAAAATGAGGGACAATTGCAGCCTTGTTTCTAAGATCTAAGTAAAAATTTTACATACATGTTCTCTTACCTACGTCCTGACTACCAGGATGTGAGAACCAGGGATAAGCCCCTTAGAGACTTACTTTCACTGCCCAGACTCAATTACAATTCTTTTTACCCAAAGATATTTTCATTACTGCCATTGGATTCACCGTGCTGCCTGGGCAACCCTGCAGAAGGGACCCGCCCCATGCCAACCATGTGGCCAAAAGTCCCTGGGACCTCAACCTCAGACATGCACACACAAGTCTAAAGAGAGGGGTGGAGGGGTGGGACCGAGAGACCCAGCCCCCAGCAAGACTTCCATGTGATTTGCTCCGTGTTGGCAATGTGTAACCCTTCCTGCCTGCAAAGCTGCAGTTTAAATATACCATAGAATTACAGATGCTCCTCGACTTACGATAAACCCACCTGAAATAAAAATGCATTTAATATCCTGATAAACCCATTGTAAAGTCAAAATATCTTAAGTCAAGCCATTCTAAATCCACATGCTCCTCGACTTAGAAGGAGATATTTCCAGATAAACCCATGGTAAAGTACAGAAATCTTAAATGGAACCATCCTAAGTGGGGGAACCATCTGAATTGCAATGCATCCCACATAAAAGATGAAACCGTCTCCCTGAAAACTCAAGAACACCAACTGGAAATCTCTAAGAACTCAAGATCCTTCAGCAAGATAGGCAGACAGAAAAAAAGACATAAATGAGCACTCCATGAGCAATGACCATTTACGAACACCCCTTCTCAACAAAGAGAAAAGACTGTAAACATTTCAGTAAGAAGCCAGTTCAGATTAGTCTGGAACATTAAGAAAGAATCCATCAGAAAAGGTAGGTGTTTCACAGCAGCAAACAAATGCGCACGGACCTGCTGGCGCCTGGCTAACCCCACTGCTCCCTGCGTCCACTCCTGTCAAATCGAATGCTGGTTTTGGAGCCACTGCATTCGCAGTAATTTTTGGACCAAAGAATATTAAAATTCAGCCCCAACAGTACATTAGTGAGAAAATTCATAAAATTACCCAAAAAAGAGAGTAATGAATGACACTTGACAAGGCAAATTGTGTTGTAAAATGACGGTATTTAAAATGCCATCAGGGAGACTTTGGTATTGACATAGATCAATGGATGAGAAGCAAGAACTCTTGACACTGGACAAATTGGCTATCTGGGTGAGTCTCAGGGGACAAGTTAAGACTCACATCTCACCAAAATTCTCTCAAAAATATCCAAAATCTTTTCTGAAAAAAAATTTTAATAATCTGCACAGGATCAGGATTTGGACCTTAAAACATAAGTAAATCTCCCCATGGAGAGTGGTCTCCCAAGTGATCAAAGCAAGTTGTAGAGCAAGGAGCAGGGTATGAGCTGCATGTGGATGTGCCAGTTATACAAATAAACCTTCCTATCCTTGTACCAACTTTTGGGCTTTTGGGTCATTTGTTTAGTGCAAGAGGGCAAGCCTAGCCTGTTGCTGGTAATGAGTACAGTACTAACATCAAATGCTATTGTAAAAATAAGATATTTGTAGAAAAATTAAACTGTTACATAAACACTTTACAATTTGCACTCAATACATTTTATAAAGGTTTAAATGTTGAGTTTTAAAATGCAATACAAGGTAAATCCATTGATATGGAAAGACTTCCATGGTGTATTTTAAGTGAGAAAAAATTAGAATTTAGGTCCAACTTTTCAAATCTTTTTTTTGTTGTTGTTGTTGGTTTTTTTTTTTGTTGTTGTTGTTAATACAATACTGATTCTAGAGGTAAGAGCTACACTGGAATGAATGTGAATTATAAACATTTCATTAAAAAACTGTATACTCCTCTGTCATAACCCCAATATAGGAAACCCACTTGACGAGCCTGAACAAGGAGAATCTACCATTTTAGTCTGATACTTATGTTTAGGTTTCGCAGTCTCCAAATGTAGAAGTGATTGGATAAAGTCCAATAGAGCCTCATGAAAGATCTGATGCTCTAGAAAACAGCCATGTATGTATCTATATATATGTCATTGTAGGTGTGTGTCTGACAGTGTCATTTATGAGATTCTTTCTTGCTCTGTCATGTACTAGTGTGGAAGGGGCTGCCCATGCCACATGTCACATGCCACAGAGGATCTTTTCCTAGATCACCAGTGCCGATTTTGCAGCCTTACATCTGAAACTACAGCCTACTAAGTCACATATATGCCCCAACTCTTCAAAATATAGTATTGAAATTTATCGAGGGCCAACAGAAAACCAAGGACTTTTCTGTGTGCTTCACATTAATATCTCCTTCAATCTAAACAACCCTTAGAACAGATACTATTATTTTCTGCTTCTTACAGACACAGCAATTGAGGCTAAGAAAATAACTGGCCCCATCATAGAATACATGAACTTTATATATTTGATGCATTGTTCTATATGGCTGTTTTTTCTCTCCTTTCCCCCTCCCATTACCAATGGTCTCACAATAACTGAATCTAATCATTTTTTTCCTTTCTTAGTCCACTATTTATATCTCTGTAATATCCCATGTTCTTCCTCTGTATGAACCTCCCTTAGATGCCCTGACACAGCACTCTCTGGGACTTTATTATCTCTTTGGTAAATGTGCTATGTTGAGCTCCATCAGTGTCCTCAGCTCGTGCGAAAATGTAGGTATTCTCCAACGTTAAGTTTGACTTTTGCTGCACTCCTTTCTCTATACTATTCCTGGGTGATATCACCGCACTCATTTAACTAAGAAACTGTTCCTTTTCTGGTGCTTCGCATATCTCCTACTGACCTGTGTACCTCCCCCATCACCTGAGCTCAAACTTGCATTCACTTTTGGACCTACCCCAATCCAGTTATCCCATTCTTGCCCACCCAGTAACTCTTGTATTCATCAACAACTCCCTTTCCATCCCTACTGCCTCTTCCAAAATAAACAAAAACAAGAAAGTCCTAATAGTTCTGTCTTCAGCCTCTCTTCAGCCACCCACCTTCACAGACTATTGCCAATTTTGTCTTTCTTAATTAAATATATTCATAAATTTAATTTGTACCTAATTTTCTCATAGGGGGAGCAAAAGTTAGTGAGGTTTTTGAACAAAAGCTTAATTGTACAACATACTAACCAATCTGCCCAGTGTGGCTCATATATTTTATTTGAGGAATAAATCTGTTAAGTTATAGCAGACAAGAGAATAATGTAAAATAGTTGACAGAGATGACAGCTAACATTTATTGAGCACTTACCCTGTACCAGATACTGTATTCTCACTTTAATTATCACAACAATCCTTAAAGGTGGGTACCATGATTATGCCCATTTGCAGGTGAAGAAATGGAGACTCAGGACCAAGATATCAGTGTTTAAATATAGATAACTATAATTGATTCAGGGCCTTAACAACTCACCCACATGCGACATTGATTTCCCACTGAAACAGAACAGTTGAGAAGCACAGGGGTGCACAGTTTGATGACTGTATACTCACAACTGGGAGGTCAAGAAGTAGCCAAAACCCTATGACGTTGATAGACAACTGCTCAAGCTTAGAGCAGCCATGGAGGTTCGTCTTACCATTGTCCTCAACAGGTGAAAGCAGATGAAATTACAAGAGAATCATGAGGGACAGAAGCAAAACATTTTTCAAATGACATTGACCTGAGAAAACCCTTTGCTCACTTCCCTTCTAAAGGCACCTTTCCAAAATGTACTGGGGAGATGAGAAATGGGTTAGGAGATTCTCAAGCCAAAGCCCACCAGGGTCCCTCTAACAAATAGCCTTTCCTTCAATTTAGATCAGTCTTCGTTTCCCCATCAGCTCTCCATATGCTAGAACTCTGTAGGTTGGAAATGCACTCTACACCAGCATCTGCTCTTGTCAAGTATTATTCTATTTAATTCAAAGAGAACTGTATGTGCAGTCCAGGACATAGGGAATAAATGTGAGAGGATTTCAGGGAATGTGTTCATATTATTGTATTTAAGAAGAAAATGCCATGTGAGCAATGAAATTAAAGTATCAACAACACAGAGAGGAATCTCAAGGCTTGACGGAACTTGTGAGGGAATTAAGAATTTGAAAAGTTGAAGTCTGTTCGCTTCACTACAACACACAGAGTACGAAGTATATGCTGGGTATTTTTGGCCAGGCTCTTCCATATCTATTATCTCACATAATCCTCTCCACCATCCTGAGAAGCTAGTGCCTGGGGACAAACTTTTTAGAAATACCACAGAGAGGATAATCAAACCATCCAACATGATCCACACAGAAAGTGAGGAAGCTGGGATTCAAACTAACTGGGTCTAGCTCAAGAATCTGAATTCTTTCCTTTTCACAGTAGCTGTCTGGATGACATGTTTATCTGCTTTGTGAAATGAAATGAATTATGATTTTATAAATGGCACTTCCTCCCTTTCTATCCGTATGTTTTGGCTACAGTGGCAGGTTGTTTGTAAGTGGAGGATTGACTTTACTTTCAGACATAAGAATTGAGCTTTCCAAAGAGAGCCTAATCCCCACCAGTCTGTAAGCAGACTTTAAACAGACTTCCCAAGTTAAATAAAGTATGACAGATGGCAACATACTTTGAGAGTATAATAATGATGTAAGTAAAAAAAAAATACCAAAAATATGGTATTCTTTTCACAAAATGAAAACCAATTATGAATTCACATAAAAGCAGATGACAGAGACAGGATCCAAAATTACCTCAATGGGCTGAAATGATAGAGCAGTAAATTTAGTAGAGCAAAAGTTAAAGTAGCTAAATGTAAACCCAGTATCTGGAGCAAAATGAAATAAAACAAGATGAAGCACTGCCTAAATTCATGATTAGAGAGATTGGATTAACGAATAGCTTTTTTGAAAGAGGGGTTTATTGTTTTCTACAAGCTCAGAATGAGTCAACAGTGTTATGAAGTTGCTGAGTAGGGATTATGATTTTCAGTTATACCATCAGAAGTACACTATGTAGAACAAGTGAGATGATAGTCTCTATTCTGTGAATAAAAGGTCTTACCTAATATTCTGACTTAGTTTTACTGTCCCATTTTGAGATAATGGTCAAGTAACCAACAAATGAGATTGTTACTTTGAAGAGATGGTCAGTCCTGGAAATTTTCAAAGGAAATTTCTAGTTCTGAGCTCAGTACTCCTATCAGTCATGCTCAGTCATCAGTTATGCTCTGAGCACTATCTTCTGTGATTTATGGGGATGCTCCCTCATAACGTAAAATTTGTGTAACAGCATGAAAAATAAAACATGAGAAGAGTGGGTGGCATAAAGGTAAGTTTGGGATCATTTGAACAATTGTGTCTTAAAAATCACATATCCCTCTTGAAGTAGGGATGAGTAAGATAACAAGAAAATTTTAAAGACTTATACTCCCTATAGTGTAGAGCACAAAACAGTGCATTCGGTTTGGCTTTTTCTAGGGAAAAAGGAGGTATTGTGAATCCATAAAGACAATGAGAAATTGGAGAATTCTACATGCCCTGAAAAAGTTGGTTATGGCTGTAAAGTTGAGCCAGTGAGTAAGGAATGGAGTCAAGAATTTGGAAGGCTAGCCGAACTTAACTCTTGAAGAAAACAGAAAAATGAATAAATGAGACTTTGCAACATCTCTGAGATACTGTGAACTACAGTTGATGAATGGTCCAGGTGCTGAAGTCCAAATCTGGAGTGACTTGTTGGCAGGGTAAGCACGAGGACAGATGGCGTTTGCTTGAGAAAGTGAGAGGAGGAGAAACAACAACCATTCACTTCAGTATACAAGAAGCAGATAAAATGAACTCAAAGTATATGAGAAGAGTTGGAGGTAAATAACTTTTTTTTTTCCTTTTTGTCTTTTTTCGTGACCGGTAACAGGATCGCAACCCTCGGTGTCACGCCCGCACCGCGCTCAGCCAGTGAGCAGACCAGTCTGTATATGGGATCTGAACCCTCGGCGGGAGCACCGCCGTGCTCCCAAGTGCCACACTCTACCGAGTGCGCCACTGGGCCGGCCCGTAAATAACTATTTAATGGAAGTTTACCATCTTTAGGGAAGCCCCTGAGAACCAGGTAACATATGACCCATGGATGTCCATAAAAACCAGTAACACAAATTGAATTCTGGGAATGGAATCCAGTTTTACTTAGGTGGCTTTAAAAGTTTTTCCAAGTATGCCGGCAAAACCTGTTGAAACAAAGCTTCCTGTCCCAATGGAGAGACATGTTTTGTGGAACTATGAAAACAACCCATGGTACTTATTTATGTAGTGCAAAATAAAGAGAGGGAGGTGGAAGGAGGAGGAGGGAAGGGAATGCACATGTATTGAGGCACACTGTGGAACAGGCACTGTGCTAAACATTTTCACCGGTTATCATTTCATTTAATCCTCACATTAACAATATGACAAAAGTATTATTACCTATATTTTATACAGAGAGAAACAGGCTCATAGAGATAAGGTGACCTGCCTAATATTGCACAACTAGAAGAGAAAAAAAGTCAGATATCAAATACAGGTCTCTATAATGGAAACAAAACGTGAATGGAAAAAAAAAATCCTTGGCAGAAAATGTAGTACAGTAGACAGTAGTGAATACAAACATCCAAGATCATATAAACATAAAGCAAGAAAGTGACTTAAAAAATACGTAACGGAGTTAAGATGAAGAGAAATTGGTAGTGCATCCCAGGCCATGTCCCTGAACCTGAGCCATCATCACGGACTGGTCATAAATAGAAAATATTAAACAGAAGCTGTTCTGGGAATACTAACAGTTGGCACATGCATCACTCAGCAAGTCACCTACTTTTCCCTCCCAGTTCTTAATATCAGCAGCAGCATCAGCAAGAACAACAAAAAACCAGAACTAGGCATGACAATCAAAGAAGGAAATGCTCCAAAGTGGAAGCTGGGCAAATTCCCAAGGAAGAAAACAAAGAAACTGATAGATTCAAGGAGGCAGGTCAGAAAAAGCCAAAGCAGGAAGTAAAGTGCAGCTTGTAAAAACACAAAGAGACAAAAAAAAATCACTGAAGAGAGCAACAGAAAAAAATGTGTTTCCCTGGAGAGGCTTCAGAGGGAACTGTGCAAGTTGGTCCACACATATCGGAAGGGGGTTGTGTGTTTGGGAAATAATTTGCTGTAATACTCCGACAAATACAGTGATTAAGTAATAAAATCCCCAATTACTTCTGTTAGAAAACAGCAGTAATGCACAAAAGGAATAAAAACTACTGTCTCGCGAAGAGACACTAGAGCTGGCGTCACTGACCCAGGAACCTGGAGATTTCAATCCAGCCCTCTTCTTTTCAGATATGGAAACTAAGACACAGAGAGCTTCAGTTTTGCCACTGTCCCCTTGAAAGGATTGTCCAGGATGGCAGAAATCTCTAACAGGAAGAGGAAGAGCCGCTGCTGTGGAGACCATGCGTGAAGACTAAAATTAAAAATATCCTATTCCAAAGACTCAGGGCAAAGCCCTCAGACCAAAGAGGAAGCCTCAAGATGACAAGAAAGTAACAAAGAATATAAGATTGATGCTTCCACTCTTTAATTTTTGTAAGTGAAAAAAAAACAAAAGAATAAGAAAATCCAAGAATAGCACCCCCCAAAAAAAGTTTTAAATACAGCTGCTCTAGTCCTCAGTGTAAAAGCAGAGATAGACAAGTCATTCTGCAGATCATTATATATTGTGTGATTTATTTGAAGGCTTTTTTTTTTTTTTAACTTGTTACACTGCAATTTTCTGAGACGTGAATAAGGTAGTCGGAACACTGGTAAATAAAAGCAGAGAAAGACAAACATAACTTAGGATTGCAAAATAAAATGCATGTAACTCCAATTTTCCATGTTCTGGGAACAAATTTTTTAAAAGTTCTAAACAAAACCATCGTGCCAGGTTGAGTCAGGTGTGGTCAGGCTAAATTGAACTCTGAACTGATCTCAGCAGAGAGGAAACTGTTTGCTAAGAAGAAATGTGCTCGAATTAAACTGCATGCCACCTGCTTCTTCCGACAATGATTGCATGTTATGAAAGAAGCATGAAAGCTCCTGCGGACTGTCAGTTACTCTGGAAAACATTATAATGAAAAACTAATTTCTTGTTATCAATTTTGTCGATCAGATTAAAGTGAACATTACTGTGTGGATTGGATTTCTAGATGTTTCTACTTTCTGACTGACTTACCACAAAGACTAGAGCAGCCCAGCAGGCAGGACCCTCTGAGTTCAAAGTAACCATCAGTGATTTCTAAATCAAATTGGTCAAAATTATGCTGAGCCTGACCCAACAAAAATTGGAGGCCAAACATTTTTCAAATGGAAGAACTGGCCAAAGCAATGAAATTTCAGACCCTTGCTTGGGGCCAAGGGTCATTTTCTGACAAAAAGGCTGCAGCATCAAAAGGCCAATAATGTATCAGGATATTCTTTCCCGGTCTATACAACTGCACTAGACATTACAGAAAGGGGAACTCCAGTACTCCCTCACTGTCCACAGCCTTCCTTTTGAACCACTCTGCCTACTTTTAATACACATGATTTTCCACTGCTTTTGCTGGCTCCCCCCACCTTTTTACTATACAGTCTCATGCCGCATTAGGTTAACAATGGGCTGTATATACAATGGTAGTTCTGTAAGATTATAATACCATATTTTTACTTTACCTCTTCTATGTTTAGATATGTTTAAATGCACAAATATGATAGTGTTAAAACTGCCCACAGTATTCAGTACAGTAACACACTGTACAGGTTTGTAGCCTTAGAGCAATAGGCTATCCTATATGGCCTAGGTATGCAGCAGGCTATATATACCTTCTAGGTTTGTGGAAATACACTCTGTGATATTCACATAATGATAAAATTACCTAATGACACATTTCTCAGAACATATCCCCCAGAACACATCTCTGTCATGAAATAGCACATGATAATACTTTGGGAGAGATGTCTGGCATAGTCTGCCTGGGGCTCTTTCACCTAGGATTCAGGTTCTGCTTCTGGCTAGACTAGTTTAGGTACAACTTCCCTCCTAGTTGGACCAGATTCTGTGACTGGCCATCTTGAAGGATGGCCTCACCACTTTCCCACTTCTATTAGCATTGGTAGCAGCCTGTCCAAGTTGTGAACCTGAGGCAGGGGAAATCAAGTCAGGGAAGAGGTGGCTTTCTGCCTAACAGGCCAGTCTTCCTATTAAAGCTCCTACTGTGTGTTTATTAGTAGCAAAGTTACTGGATAAAATCATATTACTGAGTAGTATTCCAAATATACCACATTTTCCTTATCCAGTCATCCATTGATGGGCATTTAGGTTGGTTCCATATCTTGGCTATTGTAAACAGAGCTGCAATGAACATGGGAGTGCAGGTATCCCTTTGACATGATGATTTCCATTCCTCTGGATATATACCCAGCAGTGGGACTGTTGGCTCATATGGTAGTTCTATCTGTAGTTGTTTGAGAAACCTCCATACTGTTTTTCATAACCACTGAAGTGAAATAAGCCAGGCACAGAAAGAGAAATACTGCGTGTCCTCACTCTTATAAGTGGAAGGAAAATAAGCAAGGGAAGGAGGGAGGGAATTACCGAGTGAGTGACCACAATGATACCTCGAACTTTCAGAAGGAGAGAACAGACCTATGGTTACTAGAGGTAGGAAAGGGGAAGGGGGAGGTGGGTTAGGGAGAAATTGGGTAGGGAACACAAAGAATAACTACAATTTGTAATAATAAACATGCTAACAACATTGATTGGATCATCACATATTGTACGCAAATACCGATAATCAACTCTGCACCCCATGTATATGTATAATCAATTTCATTTCAATTAAAAAATAAATTTTTAAAAAGTTGTATTACTGGCCACCAGGTAACCATTTCATTCTCATCACTCTGGCTTTCCTAGACATAAATTTCAGTTTCTGATAGCATATCACCTTCCTCTTCACAGTCTTGAGGGAAGCACCAAACTTCTGCCCTTCTAAACTCTTTCTTCCTACAGTGCTTCCTAAGAAAAAGCCACTAAGGAGTATTGGGGAACAGGTCCCCAATTCACGTCTTCTCTCCAAGCACACCACTTTCTCAGATTTTTCCCTCAGATGATTACTCTGGTGGGGGAAGGGCAGTCATATTTCCATATCTTTCAATGTGGAAGTTGCTTGGTTTTATAAACTTTAAGTACCAGAGTCTCCTAGACCTGGTCCCTATAAAAATCAAGGCAAGTTGTTCTCTGTAATGGCCTGTGTAATGAGCCTGTTCATCCTATCACAGCCACCAGCCACTTCCACATTTTCTCCAGGCATTTCAGAGAAGTGGTTATGATCAAAGTAGGCCAGATGTTGTCATTTTTTTAAAATAACTCCTAACATTATATAGGAATCAATAGGAACTACATCTCCAACAAATATAGAGAATGTTTACCTAGAGTCAAAATAGACTTGTTATATTTTAAGTGCTTTTACTTTGGGTGGATATACAGTGAAATATCTGTGACAGTGAAGAGAGAAACAGTTCACCACAATGCAGTACATGGCGAGGAAGGTGTCAAATGCATTGTCTGTGAGACTTAAAGCACTGTGAATGCTCCAGGAACTACGTGAAATGGACACAACTATCTTGAACGCCATTATGCATACCCTTTGCAGCAGTCCTGATACCACGTGTGTCAATGACTTGAATGACATAATAAGCATTGAAGAGTAGCCTTAAGAAGGATATGAAATTGAATTCAGTATCCAATGGGTACCTGGCTCTGGGCCAGTCTCTCTGCCGGTCAAGTGGGAAACTAAAAATGGCTTCTGCCCTGCAGGAGCTCAAAGTTTCGCTAAAACAAAAGAAAACAAAACAAAACACCCCAACATATCAACATACCAGGGTACTTCAAAATAGTCAGTGAAAAAAATAGAATTAAATAACCCGGACCTTTCCATGAACTTTTTGAAGTGCCCTCATATAATTAGAGTCAAGGGGTAGAAAGTGCTAGACCAGAGTATAAACAAAAAGAGTTGGCCTCTCAGAGAAAGGACCTATGGACAAGCCAACCTATGGACATCTGTGAAGTTTCCAGTTGACACAAACTTTTAAGATGATCTTGGGTAAGTAGGATTTTTGCCAGACAAAGAAGAGGGTGGGTGACATTTCTGGCAATGAGAAAAACACTTCAAAGTTATAGAGGTTCCAAAGGGCATGCATGATATTTTCATGGCCAGAGCATGGGGGATGGAGGCAACACAGCATTCAAAGTCTGCCAGAAATATCTTGGAAAGGGTGATGGGCTGCAAACGATGAACATCTTGAATGCTGTTACAGCTTATACTTCATTATGTAGGCAATGGAAAATCACTGTTATTTTTGAGTAGAAGAGAGGCATGATAGAAAAGAAAGCTCTGACCATGGGAAAAGAAGATGCATTGGGAGGAAGATAAGAGAAGTGTCAGATACACCACTTAGGAAATAACTGAAACTAAAACAACATATGGGAGTTTAATGAAGGGCAGTCTCACAAAACTGAAGGAAAGATGATTAAAATTCTAAAGCACTACGTACTAGCTACGCAACCATAGAAAAGGTTAACCTCCATTCCCTTATTTGCAAAATGGAGATCATAATCTCTGTCCTGCTTCCTTCACTGGGATGTAGCAAGGATCCAATGATACAATCTATGTGGAAGTATGTAACCAACAGAAAAATGTTACATAAACAAAAAGAACTACTAATGATCATGATATTAGAAGAGTTTATGTTAATTGCTTGTCAGGCCCAATTCTGCACCCTTTAACAGTTCTCCTTCCCTCTTTCTTCCATCAAGCCTCAAGTCAGTGGTGATGTTGTGGAACCACAGCATTGCTAAACCAGCTGAGGGGATGGGTACCCTTTACTCTGTGCTCACTCTCTCCTCCAAATACTTCTGTATCCTCTTCCTTCTTTTCCCATCCCAGTCCTCTGACCTTCCGCCTCAGGGGTTGGACTCCTTGCTTACTTTATTCTGCCATTCCACATGTTCCTAGCTTCCCCTGGAAGCCCACCTTCTCTCCTCCCCATGTCCCTACCAGCCCTTCATACTACTCTCCCAGGCCTAGACCAAGTTCCTTTTTGTTCATTCACACCTGGGCCCCTGCTCTTTGGCTCTTCATGCTCTGTAAGAGCTACCTAGAAGAGACACCATGAACATACTCCTCCTGCCAGGTATGCTCAAAAGCAAGAGTCTCAAATAAATGAGGACCTGGTCCCTTGAAACTGGGCTGCTATGGGATAAAATCTGTGCTTTCTGGATTGGAATGCCTTTGAGCATCTTGAGATAACAGAAGTAAATATGACAAAAGTAACGTGAATGAGTAGTACTTTACATATATGATCTCATTTAATCCTTCCAACCTCTCTATGAATCACATTATACATATGCTACAAATGAAACCAAGGAAACCATAGGTTAAGAAACTTGACTTACAATGGGGTTATGTCCTGATAAACCCACAGTTATGTAGAAAATATCATTGTTGAAAATGTATCTAACCTACAAATCATCGTAGTTTAGCCTATTTTAAATATGCTCAAAACACTTAACATTAGCCTACAGTTGGGCAAAATTATCTAACACAAAGCCTATTATACAATAAAGTGTTCAATATCTGATATAATTTATTGAATAGTGTATTGAAAATGAAAAACAGAATGGTTGTAAGGGTACTCAAAATATAGTTTCTACTGAATGTGCATCACGTTCACATCAACGTAAAGTTGAAAAGTCCTAAGTCAAACCATAATTAGTTAGGGACCATCTACAGTCCCTTCAGTTTCTGCAGCACTTCATAATACAAATATATACTGGTCATTGCAGGGAGTAGGGAATAGGATACCTTATTACACACATGCAACATGGTCCTTCTGTTACAGTCCATTCAAAAGTGATAATTAGGATATTTTAGGTTTAAAACAAAGCTTTCTCTTGTATGAGTCTGGATTCGATTTTGACATAAATAAAAGAAAACTAGCTCTAATTGGCTTAAACAAAAGCAGAATTCACTGGAAACATAACTGCAGAGTCCTGGGGAAGGGCAGGCTTAGAGCACGGCTGGATTCAGGGTACAAATGATGCCATCAGGACTCAGTTTCTTGGTTCTGCCTTCTGATTTATTATTTTCCATGTCTGGAGCAATATGTAAACAAAATGGTGGCAACAGCTCCAAATTCTCCATCTTCTTAGATTCAAAACCAGTCAGAAAGAAAATTACTTCCCAAAATGCCCTGGACTTATTTCACTGTGTGACCAAATCTGAACAACCACTATGACCAGAGTCATATGGGTCAAGTAAGATATGGTTGATGGTTTAGTCCCAGGTCATATGCTCTACCAATCGCAGGATGAGGTGCAACTTGAGCCAAATGGACCAAGACAGGGGGAAGATTAGAGTCCCAAATGGTTGTTTCCTGATAAGGTAGCTGGATACCTGGTAACCAAAAGATAGCAAAGTTCCTCTATATGTCTTCAAAAAGTAAATGTATCAGAGAGAGGATTAATAGCTATTAAAGGCTAATAATTCATAACATCTATTGAATGCTTATTATGTACCAGGCACCATGTTAAGCACTTTACATATATTATCTCAATATGCCTCACAACCACTCTCTGATAATCACTACTACTATTACCTAAATCTTACAAATGAGAAAAATGAGGCCCAGAGCAGCAAAGTCACTATCTCGTGGTTCCACAGATGGTGATATGTAGAGAAACAGATGTCAAATAATTTGGCCACAAAGTAACAGAAAATTTGATTTAAAATGTCTAAATCAGTGGGAATTTATTATCTCACCTTACAGATGTCCTGAGGCAGGCAGTTCTAGGGTTGGTTTGCTCAACAGTGCTACACCAAAACCTCAGGCTTTCTTCTCTACCCTCTGGCATGCAATATGCAGTCTGTCCCCTCATGGCTGCAAGACAGCTGCAACAGCTCCAGGCATCACATCTTCATATAACTCTGTCCATAGATATAAGATGAAATGTCTCCTTTAGTGTCTCCTTTTTATCACTAAGGAAAACCTTTCCCAGGAGTACCTCAGCAGATGCCCTCTGCTGTGGTCTGAATGTGTCCCCTTCAAAATGCATGTTTTGGAACTTAATGTGCAATGTGATGGTATTAAGAGGTAGGACCTTTAAGAGATAAATAGGTCATGAGTGCTCCTCCCATATGAATGGGATTGAGGCCCTTATAAAAGGGGCTTCACACAGTGTTCAGCCCTCTTGCCTTCTCCCATGTAAGGTGTATTAGTCCATTTCTGTTGCTTATAACAAAATACCTGAGACTTTCTAATTTATAAAGAAATGAAATTTATTTCTTACAGTTTTGGAGGCTGGGAAGTTCAAAGTCCAGGGAACACAGCTAATGAGGGCCTTATTTCTGGTGGTGACTTCTCACAGAAATGCAGGGTGTCACATGGTTGAAAATGGACTGAGCAAGAGAGCTAACCTGCTCACTCACTCTCCTTATAAAGCCATCAGAACCACACAATCCACAGCACAAGGACACAGCTTTCCTCCCCTCCAGAGGACACAGCAATAAGGCACCATCTTGGAAGCAGCCCTTACCAGATAACTGAACCTATTAGCACCTTGATCTTGGACTTCCCAGTATCCAAAACTGTAAGAGAAATCTCCGTTCTTTATAAATTACCCAGTCTCAGGTATTTTGTCATAGCCACACAACCACAGACAAACAGACTTAGGATATCTCATTGACCATCACTGGGTTAATGCTTCACCCTAAGCCAATCTCTTCTGAAGGAGGCCCATTCCCCTAGCACCAGAGCCAGGAAAAGGATGAGGCATCTAGGGTACAAAATTTAAGGAGGCACTCCCTATCAGGGTCAGGTACTTGCAATAACCCTTTGAGTACCTCCTTAAATTGTGTGTACTTTGTACAATCTTGAGAGTGAGGGATTCCTTTGGGAGTTTTGTGTGCTAGGTGCTTCAATTGCCTTATCTCCACATCCCAGCCCTGCTCAGCATACTGTTTCCTCTTAATACTTGAACAAAATCAGGAGTGTTATGGGGATAAAATAAGAGGAAGATGGCTTTTGAAATGACAATCAATATTTCAGTGTCAGACACACTTGACTTCTGTCATGTCTTACCTATAAAGCATGCATATAAGGCCTTGTTCTGACTTCTGACATTGGACATTTAACATCTCTGGGGCTTTTTACTGGATGATCTTCAAGGTCCCCCTTGCTTTGAAGTTCAGATAATCCTGTTAGATACTTTTTAATCAAATGACATTTTTGGCTTTATCTGCTGTTAAAGAAGCTGAACAATAAAGATACTGACATTTGAGTCCACAGGAGGAAAAAGTAATATATCTGGCTCCAATTCTTCACTGTAAACCACCCTCTCCAGTATCACCTCTCCCACTTCCTGACTGCTAACACACATTAATGATAAACCATATGACTGTGAGTAGTTTTTCCAGTGGAGAACTGAATTGGACGCTGTAATGTATCACCTACATGGCTTACCTACTTCCAGGACTAAAGCACTCATTTCCTCAGACGTTGGGAGTACTGAGACTTATTTCTCTCAGATGGGTCCCTTTCCAGGGATTTCTCACAACTGGAGAGAGACACCTCACACAAAATCACAACTCCTCTGCGGTAGCCCGCATCCAGTCACTGGAGAGGCCAGGAAGTGAAGGAGGGGAAGTTGTAGGAGGGACGATAATGGTCCAGGAAGTCACCTCAATTTGGGACCACCCTGCAGAGATATTTCAGCTCCAGAATTCTCTGTGAGGTTGGTTGAGGCCTTTGTTATGACTGCACCAAGCATAATTTCTGCTCAGTCCTGCTGCCTTCAAACCCCCACAGGTACTGATCCTGAGAACACGCTCCCATAAAAATCCTGCACACAATTTTCCATCTCACAGTTTGCTTTCTAGGGAACCCAAACTGTGACAGGAACTACAGACTTATTTTTTAGAAGCTGGGAGCATTTCTTCTCTTTTTTCTTCTTTTTTGTCACACAGAATTACATAGGCATCACCTTTAGGCAAAACGCGCCATAGTAAACACACACAGTTGGACACATTTTTTCGTGCTAAAGGAATAATGATGTTACCTAAATAACAATTTTGGTAGGATTAACTGACTCCAAACAGTAGTGCCTGAAATCAAAGCCACATGACACAAATTTGGAGTGATTTTTCTCTCTGGGTACATTCTTCATTTGCAATTAAATACCTTAAATTGAAGCCCTAATCCTGAGAGGCTGCATTTTACTATTTGGAAGAATTGTTCCCCTATTGGGCTCTTCATGGATACTGGGAAAAAGTCCTTGTCATTGAAAACATTCATTTTTCATAATACATTTGTCCTGTAAGTTTCTGCTCTGAAAATTAAATAGCATTTAATAGGTCTCCTTAACCTGAGTGTTTGTTAATACATATTTTCTATTAATTTGAAAATCATATACTTCACTGGGCTTAAAATTGGTCCTGAGGAGGTTTCTGACAGCAACTGAGCAAATCTTTACTCCAAGGGTCCTGTGTCTGCATTTCTAACCAGAGGAGTTCAAGAAGATTGCTGAATTCTTTACACTGGAACAAAGCAAGAATGGTATTTCCATTGATTGCCTTTATACTTTTTGATGAAAGTGACAAGACTGCAGTATATTCATTAAATTTTCAGCTGTTATTCTGGTCAATCATAAACAATCTATTTGATTTGTTATGATGACAGAAATAACATGCTGTCCAAACCGTGATTCATTATCCAGTTTCTTGCTCATCCTAGTTATCAGATGAGATCAAAACCTCACTATTTTATGGATTAAATAAGAACAATTTATTAGGGAATCTATTTGATATATTTTTCCAACACAGAACCTATAGTTAACACCTAGACAACTTTCACCTGGATAAGAACATTACCTTCTCAATGGTTCCTCTCACTCCAATCTCTTCAGGCATGTCACAACACCTATGTGCCTACTACTCAGGGCTGCCAAGGCATTCTTTATAAAGACCGAAATCGCCTAATACAGAAATTGGTACCAGAAGTGGGGTGATCCTATAATGAAATGACAAAAATATGTGGCATCACCTTAGTGGTCAGGAAGCTTAATGGCAAGGAGGCACAAACAGGTGGAATGACTAGAGATCTATCTGATTCAATGGCAAAGTATTAAGTAACACTATCAGTGCATTAACTTAATTGCAGATGGTGAGGTTACACAGTTGGTGTTATAAGGGGAAAGGGTAGAAAATAAAGTGCTAGTAAGTAGCATATGTTTGATCTGTTGGCTCTGTTTGGCATATTATATGAAAAAGATAACCCAGAGAAGAAGTGGTTGATTTTTCAGAAGAAATGAAAGAACAAAAGAGGATCAGGAAATCTGGGGCCTTGAAGACTTAGAAAAGCCATATGTGTGCATAATATGCATGAGACAGTACAAAACAGGCTTAAAGACTCAAATGCCCAGTAAAACTTCTCAAAGTGACTCTAGGCAGCGATCAAACGAAGGGGGTGGCCTTTCCATGTTTTGTTCTAAATGGTTTTAATCATAAATTGAAAGAGATATGGGAGGGCCAGCCCAATGGCGCATTGCTACAGTGCGCCGCTTGGGAGTGCGGTGGCGCTCCCGCCGAGGGTTCGGATCCCACATACAGACCGGTTCACTGGCTGAGTGAGGTGCGGGCGCAGCACTGAGGTTTGCAATCCCGTTGCCAGTCCCGGTCCGGTACGGGCGCGACACTGAGGGTTGCGATCCGTTGCCGGACACGAAAAAAGACAAAAGAAGGAAAAAAAAAAAAAAAAGAGATATGGGAGTAAAGAGGCAAATATCATAGTAGGCCCCCGCGTATCTGTTGTTTTGCTTCCCATGTTTTAAATTATCTGCAGTCAATCATGCTTTGAAAATATTAAATGAAAAATTCCAGAAATAAACTATTCGTAAGTTTTAAATTGTGTGCCATTCTGAGTAGCATGATAAAATCTCACACATTCTCACTCCATCCCATCCACTCAACCAACCCTAGACGTGCATCATCCCTTTGTCCAGCTTATCCATGCTGTATATGTTACCCACCCATTAGTCATCTACCACTCCTGACATCCAATGAGACATCATTGTGGCTCAACGATCCAGGATCACCTGAAGCAGATGATCCTCCTTCTGAAGTATGGTCAGAAGGTCAACTGTATCTTAACACTACGTCACAATGCCTACATCATTTACCTCACTTCACCCCATCAGGTAGGCATTTCATTATCTCACATCATCACAGAAAGATGACTACTGTACAGTAAGATATTTGGGGAGAGACACATAACTTGTATTAACTTATTATAATTGTTCTATTTTATTATTAGTCACGTTATTAATTTCTTACTGTGCCTAATTTGTAAATTAAACTTTATCATAAGTATGTATGTCTGGAAAATAAAATATTATATATAGGGTTCAGTACCATCCACGGTTTCAGGTAATCCACTGGGGGTCTTGGAATGTATCCACAGCAGGTAAGGGGGAACTACTGTTAGTGCTAGAAAAAATTTCGATTGTAGTTACTGGCTCACAAAACTTAACTAGGTGAAAAGAGATTACTAAATATGGATTATTAAAGAAACCATAAGTCTGAACTGAAGTGCCTTGGAGTAGTTTAGACATAAAACAAACCTGGGTCCTCCAACCTTCCATGAGTAGGAGGCGGACTTCTGCAGCCCCTAACGAGATCTTGCTCTTCAACACACGTGTTTCAGATGTGGCCAAGAACCATAATGAACAAGGAACAGCTCCCATGGAGTAGATCCACAATCCATGGAGATCAATGAACAAGTTTAATCAAGGAACTTTCCCACCCCTAGGGTAGAGACCCTTCACAGCATCCTCCTAGTGGGATTTCAAAATTATCAAAATCCCATCAGTGACTGATATGTGTCTCCCATTCTTCCCCTTTCTAAATGGGAATGGCATTAACTTTTGCCGTGGTTTAAAAACTTGCATATATCAGTAGCTTATAACAACAAGCATTCACTTGTCAGAAATAGGTTTGTGGGTTAGCTACAGTTCAGCAGAGTTTAGCTCCAGACCCTTGGTCAGCTCAAGATGTCTAACTCTGTGACCCAGGCTGATGGAGCAACAGGTAACCAGGAGCATATTCTCATCGAAGTGTGGAAAAGAAGGACTAGAGTGAAAGCTAAGCCACACAAGCACATTTAAAGGCTTTAGTCTAGCGTGGCATGCCTTATATCTGCTCACATTTCATTAACCAAAGCAAAGCACACAGCTAAAATCAGCAAGCTATCCAAAATAAACCATTGTTAAGGATAGGAAGAAGAGGACAAATATGAACAGATATCACAATCTACCACCAGACTGTTTATTGCAGTTATTTGGTCCTAGTTCTACCATTGTATATTGGATATGTGTGAGTGTGGGCAGGTAACCTGTCTTTTAACCTATAGGTTACCAGACAAAAAGAGAACACATCTGGACCAGATAAAAACTACTACACGTTTTCTTCAGGGCTTGGACTTTGAGGTAGAGACAGTACGTGGATGGGATTTAGGTCGGTTTCCCTTTTGAGGAATAAAAGGAAGACTCTGGCAGAGACAATGCTAAGTGTCAAAGTGAAAATGATTCACCCATTCATTCATTCATCCATTCTTGTCAAAGTTGCACATGTGAGACCTAGATATAATTAGAAAAAATTCTCCTAATTGAAATACTGTGGCTCCCATCTCATCAAACAGAAACTCCAGTCTGACAAGTTTCCACTCTCAAAATTATATTCTAATAGTATCATAAATATTTTCTAGAACAAGTTCTAAGTTATATGTACTGCTTTCCTGGGTACATCTACTTCTCAGTTCTTTTTCATATGTTCACTGGTCATTACACTTTTTCTCCTAATATTTATTTATAACTTCCAGTTACAGGTTAGGCTACGCTACAGAAACACATCCTTGCCACCCCAAATCTCAGTAGCCTATTACAAAAAAGCTTGGTTTCTCAGTCACACTACATGTTCATCACAAGTCAACTAAGGACTATGTTTCAGAGCTCCCTTATTCTCACTCCAGGACCCACATTGATGGAGCTTCCATTACTCAGGAGCCACAAATATTACAGTTGTCACAGGAGATGGAATATACAATTTGGTGAGGCATGCACTGACTCGTAATTCTTCTCCCTAGAAGTGATGTAAGTTACTTTTGCTTATATTTCATTAGCCAAAGCAGGCCATGTGTTCATGTCTAGTTCCAACAAGCAGGGGAGGGTGATCCTCCAGGAAGAAGGGGAACTGCACATCAGGGAACAATAATAAAGGCCTAATGCAGTCTAACCTCCTGGTTAAAAAATACTGGTTCTCGGGCCGGCCCAGTGGTGCACTGGATAGTGCGCCGCTTAGGAAGCACGGTGGCGCTCCCGCCCGAGGGTTCGGATCCCACATACAGACCGGTTCCCGCTCACTGGCTGAGCGAGGCGCGGGAGCAGCACCGAGGGTTGCAATCCCCGGTCCGGTACGGGGTCAACACTGAGGGTTGCGATCCGTTGCTGGACACGGAAAAAGACAAAAAAGACAAAAAAAAAAATACTGGTTCTCTTTCCTCCCCATGTTGAACCCTTTACCCCTCCATCCAATCACTGCTTCAAGCTCAATGTCAAAATCCTCAAAGCTCAGGTCCATATATGGTAGTGTCTACATCAGAAATCCGCATTCCTAATATACAATGATGAAATAGGCATATGATCACCATATTAAACTCTCTCATTCAGAAAGAATGGGAGACATACAGCAGCCACTAGGCCACAGGAATAATAAAATCTCCTTGTGCAGATGCTTGGAGGGACCTCAGACTAGGCTTAGAGAATTGTCCTGGCAATAGGCCCTGATTGCTTTTCTTTTAAGTAGCTCCCTTGTCTATTATTTGCTTTGGCTCTTGTCTCCACTATCCAATAGGTTCTTCCTTTTCAATTATATTTCTAGGTCGTATATGAAGTTGACATGAAGAAACTGCCTTCCTTGGAAATCTAGCAGTTTTTGTGGACTGCTTCTCATCCGAAAGAGGTTGTGGTCCCAAATATCATTTTAAGCCTGTCACAAACTATTAGTCCAAGCTCCACAGTCTCTTTCACAGTACAATTTTTTTTTCAAAAACTTAAATCAGTTTCTTTTTTAAAATTATTATTATCTTTTTTTTACTGAAATATAATTTACTATACATATGTGTGGGGTATAGAGTTGAATATCAATATCTGTGCATCATATGAGACAATCAAATCAGGATAATTAGTATGTTCATCGTTACATGATGTAATCATTCTTTTCGTATATTAACCAATTTCTCAGTCAGCTCTATATGCCAATAGTCATATCCACTCCCTCTCCACCCCTCTCTCTCTAAACTTAAACTTGAGTACCCTGAGTCCATCAGTTTTCTATGGGAGAGCCACACACCCTTGTCTCTTTTTCCAGAGCCGTTTTACCCAAATGAAGGGTGTCACATTCTTGGTTGAAACTTTACGCTAGGAATTTTAATCTGTTGGGAGTTTTTCATAATGGATGTGAGGATTTTACCCCTACTTTGATAATTGAACTGAAATAATACGTTAAAGATTTTAACAATAGGTATCTCTTTTGCTTTTTTCTGCTTCTACTGCTCAAAAACTTTCCTGATTTTATTTCATACTATTTGAAGTTTAAACTCAGCCTCCGGCCCTATACGTCCACAATTTCTAGACTCTCAAGTACCTATTATTCATGTTTTAAAATCACATAATTATGTAAGCTCATCTTTTTGTAATAATTTGAGAAATATAAGCACGTTACCAATACATGCATCTAATTTTCTCTTTTTCAACCTCTTCCCCTAAAACTACATGCTTATTACGTCCATGATCTATGTAGATCAAACTATTGTAGATCACAATATTCAAACTATTACAGATCACAGTTTTACTCAAACTTTCTTGGGGCCGAGCCCGTGGCGCACTTGGGAGAGTGCGGCACTGGGAGTGCAGCAGCGCTCCCGCCGCGGGTTCGGATCCTATATAGGCATGGCCGGTGCACTCACTTGCAGAGCACAGTGCGGCCGGTCTCAAAAAGGACAAAAAAAAAAAAAACTTTCTCTACCACTTGACATGTCTCACCAAACTTTTGGCTTCTTATACTCCTCGCTGCCTAGAGCACAACCTGTAAAATCAGTGTTATACATTTTATAGATTTTGTTGCAACATCACCTATATTCTGGTACCGATTTCTGTATAAGTCAGGATAGGCTAAGTTATGCCATGGTGTCTGCTATTATCTGAATGTTTGTGTTCACCCCCAAATTCGTATATTGAAACTGAATCCCCAGTGCAGTGGTGTAGGGAGGTGGGGCATCTGGGAGGTTATTAGAGCCTCATGACAAGAGCCCTCATGAACGGGATTAGTACCCTTACAAAACAGGCCCCACAGAGCTTGTTTGTTCCTTCTGCCATGTGAGGACACATAGAAGGTGCCATCTTTGAGGGACAAAGCCATCAGCAGACACCGAATCTGCTGACTGCTTCATCTTGGACTTCCCAAACTACAGAACTTTGAGCAATAAATCTCTGGTGTTTACGACTTACCCAGTTTATGGTATCTCTGTTGTAGCAGCCAGAATGGACTAAGACAGTGTCAACAACCCCCACACCTCAGTGGTATAAATCAGAGGTTTATTTCTCATACTGTATTTCAATCTTGGGTTCGCTGTGAACAGCCACTATCCAGAATATCGCTGGTTGCTGTGACAGAATTTACACAAAACATGACAAATCAAAAACCAAGCATTAAAGCTTCTACCTGTTAAGTGACACACTTCATTGAACAAATCGTATGGCCATGTCTGAGTTCAACAGGATGGTAAAGCATAATTCTCTTATACGGAAGGAAAACACATAATGATGAATAGTCTCCTACAATATCATTTGCCTACTTTATTTCTGCTGTGTTACCAGGTTCTTATTAATTTATTGGGGTAATATATAGATTAGCAATATTAACCTTTTGTCCCATGTTTTCTCTGACTTGCCAGTTGTCTTTTAACTTTGCTTATGATAAATTATGGTAAATTTTTCCATGCAGAAATTTTAATTTTGATGTAAGCAAATATGTCAGATTACAATTTCCTTCCTTTTTACCTTCCTTCCTTCCTTTTCACCTTTAAGGCTTATAAGTTTCAGAAATTTCTGAGAAGGCTTACCAACCTCAGCTATTATAAAAATCGTCTCACAGATTCTTCTCTAATATTTTGTACTTTTTAAATGTTTGGATCTTCAAACCTACTGCAATTATTTTTTGTCCTTGTATATGGTGTGATGTAAAACCAAAACGTTTTTGTTTTTTGGTTTTTTTACCCTCCAAATAGATATTTGATAGATAATTGTATCATTACTATTTACTGGGGAAAATACTTCTCATGCCAGCCTAATAGGTAGGTAAATGACAGATAAATAGATAGGAAAAAGATAGGTGTCCAACTGGCCCAGCTGTTTCTGAAGGATCAAACTAACTCATCTTTGTATCCATCAATTTCAAGCTTGCACGTGAGAAAAAAGACCTGCACTTTTGTGTAACCTCTTTCCTGTGGCTGCTTTGAGTTTTCCCTCACTCCAGTTCTTCAGTCAGTATGATGCTTTCTATTTTTTTCTATCTTCTATAAATTACTCAAAATATCTGATCTCTTAAAATCAATCTTCTTATTTTCAATTTACTATGGACTTATTTATGTCTGGTATTGCAGTTGGACTTTAGAGAAAGGAAATGTAAAAATTTATATATAGTATGCAATATTGAATTCCTGATCAATTTCTTCCAAGACACTTCACCCAGAATATCTGATCCTGGGATGTGAATACTCCCTGTATTCTTTCTCCCACTGGCTTCCCTTAGGCCCATCCCTCCAGTTCACGAAAGGTGCCTAGACATGCTTAAATGCTGGAAATGAACAAGACAGCACCATGACTCAAGTAACCCTGCTACTCCATCACAGTTAGAACTACAGTCTGTCTCCACAGTTAAACTAGGCATTGTATCTGGCACCTGCGTATAATAACAGAAAAGAAGGTGCTTAGCTTGGGTTTCCTCCAAAAGCAGAGAGAGATAAGGGTTAATACAAGTAGGGATCCCAAGGAACTGGAGAGGAGTAGGAAGAGTGAAACAGAGAAAGGTGAAAAAAGTTATTAAGCTAATTCTAGCTGTGGGAAACCAGGACTCAATCCTGTGGGGGATACTCTGAGAGGCCATTCAGAATGTCTCAGATTTGGCTACCAGAGGAACAACAAAGGAAAATATATGAGGATACTTCAAAAAATTCATGGTTCCCATCCCCTTACCCACAAGCCACCAAAACAAAACAGAACAAAACAAAACAAAAAAAACCCAAAAAAGGTTCATGGAATGATTCATATTATCTTTCTATTTTTCCATAAACTTTTTAAAGTACCTTCATATGCACTGGATCCCTTCCTCCATTGGGTGAAGGTTGTACCTATCGGGTATTAACTCACTCGGACCTCTAGTTTAGCAAATTAAGGTTGCCAGCTTTAGAAAATAAAAATATAAGACACCTAGTTAAATATGAATTTCACATAAACTACAAATTTATTTAACTATAGGTGTGTCCTACACAACATTTGGGGCATACTTACACTAAAAAAGTTGGTTCTTATCTGAAATACAAATTTAACAGGACATCCTGTATTTTACCTGGTAACCCTACTGAAATGCAACCGAATGGCTATGTGGGTTCATGAAGATTTACCATTCCTCTGTGGCTGGCGCAGCAGCAGCAGCAGCAGAAGGTCTCTTAGCAAAATGCAAAGGTATATGCTGCCGCTGAAGTGAGTTGCTCTGAGGCCTGCTGTTGGTTGCCACAGCAACAACTAGCACTGAAAATGTGGGCAAAAGGAAGTAACGTAGGGCACAGTTGGTGTCCCTGCTATTTAAAGGTGAACATCCCAAAGTGAAACCACCCTAAATATTAACCAACTGAAAAGATTAAATTCAATGTGATGGGAAAAACCTAAGGTCATCCTAGATCAAGTCCTGTGCCAAAGGTTGGGAGAAGATGGAAGATGGAGACAAGAGATTTGCACTAGTGATGGTATAGTTGGGAAGATAGTACTGAGAATGGGCTTAGAGGGGTAACTATACTGTGAACCAACCACCTGAGGCCAAGAACAAGGTCTGATTCATCTTTTTATTTCCCAATATCTAGAAAATGCTTGGCACAGAGGCCAGTAGATGTTTGTTGAATGAGCATATAATTAAATGAATGAATAGAAGAAAAAAAAAAGGAAAAGAGAAACATACTTCAAAAGAAAAAAAGGAATGAATGATGAAGGCCTTCAGGAAAATCTGGTTCTTAATTCAAAGAGATCCTTATGTGAAAATAACTTTGAAAGTGAGGAAACAGATTACCATTTATCCCTCTATTTCAAATACAGCTTTAAATAAGGCCTTTTAAATCGAATCTTTACTGTATACATATTTGTAATAAAGCACATAACCGAGAGGTTCTGCAGAATAATCAAGGATAACCATAATCAGAAAATTTTAACGCCGGTCTCCAAATTTTTCCTGGATAATATGTAATTGTGAACATATTTTAAAATTGTGAGAATTGGGTTAGTCAGCTATAAAATGGTAGTGTTGATTCCTCTTACAAATTTATTACAGATTAATAAACGCAATATTTACACAAGGAAGGTGGGAAAGCCAGTCAAATGGTAGTTTCACATTCTTCCACTTCTGTTCTCTCTCAGACCACTTCCCAAAACAACAGCTTCATGTGAGCTCTTGTCTCAGGCTCTGAATTCTTGGGGATACCCAGATTAAGAGAAATATGGAAACAATTCCTACTTATTGTAAATAATTTAGAAAAGACAGAAAAATGAAAAAAAAAATATAATCCCATACCCAGAAACAATGACTGTTAATACATGAGTCCAGACTGTTTATGAACCTCTAACGGATCTGCACAATAACCTACCAATTTGGACTCCCAGACTATAGTGCCTGTCTTGGTGACTAACATGAAATGCCATGCTTGATTTCATTAGATGCCCAACCGATGACGTGTTATTAACACCTCTGAGATAAAAGGATCTAAAAGGGACCATTTTAAGTTTACAGTTCAGGCAACATTATCGTATTTTATCTAGAAGGACTAGTTTTCTTTGGTCATTCATTAGAAGAGAAGTTTCCACTCATTATTATATTTCCTCAGTAAAATAGTTTTAAGAATTAGGTAAGAAAACGGTAGAAGACCCTTTCTAGAGCATTGGACATAGTGTCTTGACAGATTTTCAGTACTTTCCCTGACTTTTTTATACAACTGAAATTCTAAAGGGACATTTGCCAAGCACTGTAGTTCAAATATGCAGATGTAACTCACATGAATGCACTGACATGAGGATCATTTGAAAGAGTACATACCCCAAGATAATGTGAAATTAAACTCCCAACTTTGATAATCCTTTCATTAAAGAGCAAATGAGATGGAGTCATTAAGAAAAAAGATGGAAAACATGGAGAAAACAAAGCATATTTGAGAGAATAAGCAACAAAGCTTTACACATTTTCTTTTTCTGGAAGTCTTCCATGTTATACAAAAAGATATTTTCAGAAGGAGATTTTGCAGAGGTGCCAACAAAGCAATTTCAGTGAATACAAAAGCAGGCAGGCTGTGGCCTGGAGGCCAAGACCTAGCACGGGTTGGTACCTGAGGACCCACTGGAAAGCCAGGATTTCAAATCCCCAGATGCTCAGCCCCATTTCACTGAGTGCAGGATTTTCTCAAACTCTGTTGAAAAAGGAAGTGTGAAAACTTCACAGTCTCCTTTGTGAGAAATCCTGGCAGGAAAATGGAGCATTCTCCTGAGGCATGAGGGGAGAAATGGAGCCACTGCCAGGAGACCACAGCTGCTTTCCCTTCAAACCAGATCCACTCTCCCTTCAGTGAAGAATATGTCCGTGATGTTGACATTTCACTAATAAAGTGTATCACTAATAATTCAAGAAATTAAAACAGCTCATTCTGAGGTGAAAAACTTGTCCTCTTCATAGGATTTTTGCAAAATAAATAGTAATGCTGTGAAAGACATGGACAAATGGATAATAATTTATTCATAAGGCACCTACCTCTGTGTGCTTTCTTTGCCATGTTAGGAAAAGTGTGTGAGTGTGTGTGTGTGTATTTTATACGAAAGTTACTATCAGAATGAAGAATACTTATTTTATTGGTTGCTGTACTTTCTGGCAGTTTAAGATTCACCTTACATATTTTGTGTTCCCAAAGTAGTTCTATTGCCTGTCCTATAAAGACTCACACTATTTCATAGTAAGAACAAATCCCACTTCAGTTTTTTACTTGTTATGTGGTCCACAGGAGCTGTTTTGTATAGGAAGTGATATCTCAGCACTCTTCTCCACATTTTTGTCTCTGGGGGAAATTCGGTGTAGCTCCCCAGCCCACTACCCGTTAAAGACTCGTTGCATTAAATTATACTCTAAGATAGTTGCACAACAACCAGAGCATGAAGACCTTTTGGCTTCCTTTGTACCATCTTCTCAGATCCTCCATGGTAGCAAAATGTTATGCTCAGGAAGCACTGCATATAAGACCTGGAATCTGTGCAACACTGGAAAGCCAATCCAGTATAGCTGCTCACCTAATGGACTGACCCAGCACAGCAAGGCTTCTGGCAGTACACAAAAAATTGACAGCTATGCAATTATGGCAGTTGTGTGAACTATCAAAGCTCAAGGATTGATACCAACACCTATTATGTCTACTCCAGGCCTTGAAATCTACATTAAGGACTATCGAGGAAGTGAGCCTTGAGGGAAGAGAAGAAATTTGTAGAGAATGAATGTACACATTTGGGGGGGGGTGAGTGGATAGAGAGGAGGGAAAGAAGGTGGTACGGAGGAAGTCAGGAGAGAGATGTAGGGAGGGGGAATACATATGGAGGGAAAGGCAAGAGAGAAGCAGGGACTGGGTTTAGCAGGACACATTAGAAAGCTATTATAGCTGTGCATCAAAGGATACTATCAACGGAATGAAAAGACAGCCCATGGAATGGGAGAAAATATTTGAAAATCATGTATCTGATAAGGGGTTAATATCCACAATGCTTAAAGAACTCTTACAACTCAACAACAACAACAAAAACCAATTCAAAATTGAGCAAATAACTTGAACTGACATTTCTCTAAAGGAGAACTGACCAGTAAGCACATGAAAAGATGATCATTAGGGAAACACAGATCAAAACCACAATGAGATACCACTTCACACCCATTAGGATGGCTATTATCAAAAAAAAAAAAATAATAAGTGTTGGTGAAGATGTTTAGAAATTGGAACCCTTGTGCACAGTACAGATGCTGTGGAAAACAGTATGGTGATTCCTCAAAAAATTAAACACAGAACTACCATATGATCCAGCAATGCCACTTCTGGGTATATGCCCAAAGAAATGAAAGCAGGAACTTGAACAGATATGCATGCACCCACGTTCATAGTAGCATTGTTCACTCAGACAAAAGGTGGAGGCAACCCAAGTAAGTATCCATCAACAGATGAATGGATAAACAAAATGTACATACAGACAATGGAATACTACCTACGCCTTAAAAAGAAGGGAACTCTGACACACGCTATAACGTGGGGAAACACAGATTAAGAGAAATATGAAAACAATACTTACTCATTGTAAACAATAAAGAAAAAGCAGAAAGACAATGTGAAATAAGCTAAGTGAAATAAACCAGTCACAAAAGGATAAATACTGTATGATTCCACTTACAATAGATAGAGTAGACAAATTCACAGAGACAGAAAGCAGAATGGTGGTAGCCAAGAGCTGGGGCAGGGAGGAATGCGTAGTTAACATTTAATGGCTACAGACTTTCGATTTTGTAAGACGAAGAAAAAGTTGTAGATATTTGGTGGTGATGGCTGAACAAAAATATGAACGTACTTAATGACACTAAACTACACACTTAAAAATGATTAAAATGGTTAATTTTAAAATGGTTCCTTTTATGTTATGTATATTTTACCACAATTTTAAAAACTGAACATAAAAAACAGTACAGAAATGAGTCTCACTGAGGTATGCTAATGGCAATGGAAGAGGAGATTTTATAGCAATTTCAGCAAGTTCAGGACATGCATTTTATACTTTTACTCAAAATAAACCATGACTTGTTGTACTTTAAAAATTCATCTTTCATCCTTCTTCTGTAACCAGTCCCAGCAACCTGTCCTGTAAAGTTACAATTACGTGTAAATTATATTTCATTGAAATTTAGAAAGGGTATTGTAGTAGAACAAGACATAAAATGGAGAAAAGACGACCAAAGATATCGTGAAGAAAGAATCCACACAGCCCTGATGAATCCAGTAGCAATCCCATGAGCCCACAGTGCAAAAACATAAATTTATGGGTGTGTACATATGATGTTTTAAGGTCAGATCATTTTCAAGGAATCATATAGAAACAGCAATCATCACCTCATCTGAAATTCCTGTCTCTAGTTCTGGCTCGGGGGGAACAGACTAAAAACCAAAAGAGTATTCTGCTCTGTTTAGTAGGTGTGATATTTGGTAATGCCTATTATGCTAACCCAGATGGTGATTTTACCCTAACCACCTATCTTGCAAGTACTGCAGAAACATAATTTTATTAACAAATCTAATCGACCAAATGCAAAATTCAACATTCTCACAGTGGCTGTTAAGAGAAGCTGATGAATTCTAATTTTCCTCTCCAGCAGTGCCAAGTACTGCTCTTCTGAATGCAGTCACCACACCTAGGACACTAAAAAGGAAGGAAAGGCTTCCACCCCAGGGCCTCAGTTCTGCTCCCCGCCCATCAGAAAACCCCCAGCCACAGGTTATGCAGGCTGACGTTAGCAGTATTTCTTCTTTGCAATCAAAGCAACAGATTATATTCAAAACCCTGCCCTGTTTTGTGATGTAAAAGGATTCTCACTATATATATGTGGGTATGTGTATATACACGAATGATAAATATACATATATGTATTTATTTGTGTGCATATATTTATACATGCACACACACACATCTGTTGCTGTTGTTACTGGCCATAAAATTAACTTCAAATGCCTACTAGGGCCACCTTTAACTAAAGGTTTCTCTACCCAGTCTTACAACTCCTCCCTCCTTACTCCAGTGTAGCTTCTGTAGAAAGCTGATGCCCAGACTTCCTGTCCACAGAGGATAAGCCCATGCACCAAGAGGAAGGGAAAGAATAGAAAATTCCTGATATCGGCCCCAGAATCACAATGCTCTGTACACCTGGGCCTCCTATATACACATGTGGCAATAAAGGAGACATTATGGGAATAGATAAGAGCTTCAGAATTTAGAGGGATGCCTGCAGCATATCATTTTGGTTGGAGATTTATACTGTTTATCTAGATCCCCAAGAATAAGGGAAGAAACCCACTGAATGTGTGCCCACTCTTTCCCATTCTCAGGAAGCATATTTTCAGGACAAAACAGTAGGATATAGGCCTGGATCTGCCAAACTATAGAAAAAATAGACAAGAATTACTATAATAATGAAAGCAATCATCTCCTGTAGCTACAAAAAGAGGTTCCTATGTTTCAGAAATACTGAGGCTTTTATTTATGTTATCAGTTCTACGTCTGCTGCAAGACTGTCTTTTTCTACTGCTGTTTATAGGTTAATTTATAAATCATGAAATGCACTGCTTCCTACATACAATGTTTTAATATCAGTAGTAACTCATAATTCCTTCATCATTTTCACTAAAGATGGAGATATTTTCTCCACTTCATTCCTACCCTGGATGGCCTAGGGCTTTCGTGTACTGGGTGTAAAAATCTCAAGAGATCAGAGTCCAGTTTCAGACTGCCACTATTTAATGCTAAATGACAGGCTGAGAGAATAGAATCATTCACTCAAACTAGTTCCTATCACCACTCACACAAAAAGTGAAGGCAAAAATATATACTGTACATAGAAATGATTTAGTAGGTGGTAATTAATGTTACTGTAAATTCTATAGTTGTGGCTCTGAATGAGATAAATACAAGTATAATTATTTAATAACTTTGGAATCAATTCATCCTTTGGCAATATATAACATTTCTGAATAAGAGCAGCATGGTCAATTTCCAAATCTATTTGTTCCTAAAAGCATCCTTCTCACGTTTAAAAAAAGCCAACCCCTTTTAGTACCAAGTATAAGTTTGCATCTTACAGCAGCCATTTTCTAAGAGTTCCCCTAATGCAACTGAAGAGGGATCAGCAATGTATTTCTCTGTAACACAGAACTCTCAGCTATTTGGCCTGTGGCCTATAAACTAAGTACTCAGAGACTTGACAGAAGAGGAGGAGCAGCCGCAGGAGCACATGTTACTCCTACATCCACCTGGTCTGCAGCCTAGCACTTGGGTGCAGATCTGCTTTTTCTTGAGATGGACACACTTTATAAAGTAAAAAGTGAAACCTCAGTAGGAGAGGTCAATTAATGGATTAGATCAGTAGTTCTCCACGTGACTGCACTAAAGAATCACCTTGCGGGGGCTTTGAAAAAATGCCAGTGCCTAAGGTCTCACAACAGACCAATTAAACTAGGACCTCTGGGGTTGGTCCCAGGTATGAGTATTTTGTAAATGTTCCCCTTGTGATTTTAATGTGCAGCCAGGGTTGAGAACCACCATTTCAGATTTTACCCAGAAGCCTTATTAGGGGGAATAGAGCATACACATATAACCTAATTCTTAAAAGGTTGTCTGGGGAAACCAACATTTAAAGATGTTTAGAAGAGGACATACACAAAATCAGTACTTGAAAAGGTTGTTTCTTTTTTAAAGCAAGCCATGCTTCCAACTAAAGGAAGCTGCTTTTAAAATCTTAGGGATGACTTTCCTTTGACCTCTGAAAATTGGCCTACTTCCTTATAAAACTATCTACAAAATTCTGTAATCACACACTTTTAAAAATGATGGATTTCTCTTCCACACTCTTCACACTGGCAGTCATGTTATTAACACAAGCTTTTATATCTTTCTCCATTTTCATGACTTATCAGCTTTCTACAAATAGTGGTCTAGGTTCCCAGACCTAAATAAACAGCAATTAATTGATTAACAAATTAATATAGAAAACGAAAACCAATGTAAATATGAGCAAGAGAGATTTCCCCCCTATTTCCCATCCCATCCCTACTGCTGAATTAACCTGGTCCTTGGACCCAAAATTAATCTCCTGGCTCCTGAACTAAGCTCTGGTAAAAGGGCACTCTGTCTTTGGCAGTGATGACTTTGTTACAAGGACAAAGCAGCATGTGCCTTGTAGCACTGTGATTTCTTCTGACAAATTAACCCTAACCCACCTCACTGTGTTCTTAGAAAGGTTCAATGGATGAGAGAAGATGTGTGTTGAAGCCTCATCCATTGGCTGAGGAACTGCACAACAGTAAGAAACAGTTTTTAGTGATAAAGACCTTTAAGTAGAGTCTTAAAAGGTAAGTGATCAGGTGAAGCAGAGTGGGAGCATAGTTTCATTTGAGCACGAGGGGGGCATTTATTCTAGGCCACTGGAATCAAGGCAGAGATAAGAAATAAGTCGGCATGTTCAGACAACAAGCACGGCTGAAAAAATGTGTGAGGGAGGTGGGGGAGGCATGGTGAGAGAAAAGGCTGGAGAGACAGGCAAGGGGAAGACGGACATGAATGCAAAGGAGACAAGGTGAGAAGCATGGAGACCACTCAGGAAGCCATGACAAAGATGCAGGCAGAAGCTGATGAGGGCTGAGCCTAGCGCAGTGGCGTTCACAACAGAGTGATGTTTAGTGATATGATTCAGTGATATCAAGTACACAGAATGGAGGTGACTTAGTGATAGAGAGGATTTAGAAAGGGAAGAGTCTAGTCTAGTCTGTCTTCCAGGTTTCTGACATGAGTGCCTGGCTGGAGGGGAGGAAACATGCTCGGTGTTACCCACTCTCAGCAATGGGAACCTGGTGAAGATGATCAGTTTGGAGTAGGTTTGAAATTTTAGGGCAGTACAAAAATAGAACCACACATATTGTTGTGTGAAAGGGAGGAGGGCTCCTGTTAAATGTGAATTTCAGATAAACAACGAATATGTTTTTAGTGTAAGATATATGGGACATACATCAAAGAAAGGTCAGAGTTGAGGTGGCTTGTAGTTAATGAGATAGCAGAGGAGATGGAAAGGCAGGACTACTAACCTTGAGAGATTATTTTTCCATAGGAAATAGAAACAGCAGTCAACACATCTTGCTCTTGAGTACTTACAGTGAAAGCATTGTTTACTGCACCATATATATGTTAAGTTTTTCCATTTCAATCTGATGCTGGGTAATTTACTTCATGTTGCCATAGTGAAATATTGAACTAGGGCTTAAGAATCAGTACTGTGGAAGTCAGGAAAAAATAGAATCTTACTGACAGCATATTTATGTACCAATTTGTTTTTCAAGATATTCTGGTCATATTTAGACCTAGGAAATCATGATTTCCTGAAAATGTACTCAATGGGATTCATGCTCTTTACTATACATTTAATTCTGAAAATGCTAATGCTCATGGTTCATTCTATCTCTTTCTCACTAAAGTGACATTTTTCTTTCAAGCAATTCTGACTTAACTACGGACTGGGGAAATGAATTTTTATAGCGGCAGGAAGAAGCTGCGAGGCTGACAAGAAGGACATTTTTCCTCACAATGTGTTCTGCTTCTCTAGAAAAATATTACCTAGTTATTGTCACTAAAATATCTCCAAGTAAAAATAGACATTTTGCTTCCCCTTGTTTAGAACAGTGACAGCAGTATAGATAGGATGATACATTTTTTATCAAGTTAAAACATATAAACGTAAATGAGAATGGGATAATCAACCAACGAAAAACTATTGATTGACATCTTTAAGGCTGGTAGAAGCCATACAATGCAAGCATGGTCCTCAGAATAGGAAGATTTCTGTAGGCTGGGTTGCCAAGGAGAGGCATACAGAAGTGGGATCCTGGAGCTGGATCTTAGAGAATGGGTAAGATTGAGCTATGCCATCTAGAGAGCAAGAGGGACATTCCAAAAAGGAAAGTAGCTTGGGCAAATGCATACAGGTAGGACCTTACCATAGTCTATGTAGACAATGCTCAGATCACTAACCTTCCTGAATCACAGGGAAACTGTGTTTAGGAATCAGAGGGAGTCGGTTTGGACAGAGGTATGATAACAGAAGGTCTTGAAATTCATACAGAGGTATTCTGGCAAAAAGAAACAATCATCACTGGTATTCTCCTAAGATTATTCTGGGAGTGATACAGATTATGTATTATAGGCAAAAGAGAATAGGAAGGAGGACTAGTTAGAAGGAGTAGCTGTGCGTGGCTCAATTATGATAGAAGGGAGTCTGCTGATCCATGCCTTCCTAGAACAGTTACAAGATTACCATTGCATGCTGTTCCATTAGGCAGGGGTCAGCAAACTTTTTGTAAAGGCCAGAGAGTAAATAGTTTAGGCTTTGCAGTCCTAAGCCCTAAGGCAGTCTCTGTTCTAGATGCTCAACCCTGCCATTTTAGCAAGAAAGCAGCCACAGATAATAGCATAAACAAATGGGTGTTTGGTCTTCCAATTAAATTGTTTAAAAAACCAAGCAGTGGGGTGAATTTGGCCTATGGGCCATAGTTTGCCTACCCCTACTCTAGGGTATTAGGTAACTCCAGGTTTATGAAGCTCTTGGTAAACTTGAATGGAAAGTACAACTTTAGTTGCCTAATTTTCCTTGTTATCCAGACAAACAAACTCCTTATTCTATTAAAAAAAAAAAAAATGTGGGACGGGAAAATTCTTTCTTAAATTTATCTTCTCTTTAGTGGAACTGTTGCCATTATTATACTAACATATTGTTCCCTAGTCATCTGTTCCTTATTTTTATAACTCATATGCCTGTGTTTGAAGCAATAGATGGAAAAAATTATCCTTGTAGTATGTAAGCATAATAGAGGTGGGGACAACTTGACATATGTGATGGAAATTATCCATGTCTATGTTGAAATGTTAAGACAATATCAAAACAGGACCACAATTATTGTTGTGTGATCTCAGGCAAATTTCTAAGGGTTTCTGTCAAATGGGTGGATATCTTGGTTAAGGGTCACTTGTTCACTTTCAGCAACTCTCAGCCCAAGGAAAAGTAAGTGATGTACGCTGAGGTGCGTTAGCAGAGATAAGGATTTAGGTATAGGAGGATGAGAAAAAGTAAAGAGAGAAGAAAGGAAATGAAAGGGAATAAAAGGTCGAGAAACTAGCAGGCAAGAGAGCAGAGGACTCCAGTTTATCATGTGCTCAAAGTTGTTAAGTAGATCCAAGTGTTTATAAGGAAAGTTTATTAAAGAAAGTTTGCAGAGGATCGGATTAGAATACTATGATTCTAGGTAGACCCAGAAGCCGAGAGTGCCAAGCAAAGATTAAGTGTAAAGACCATATTACGTGAGGAAGAAACCTGGAAGAGGAGGAAGAAGAAAGAAAAAGACTCAGGAATGATTCTTACTCGTGGAGATTTGACTTTTAGTGATGTAGCCATATAATTCTCTCAAGAGGAGTGGAAATGTCTGGACCCTGCTCACAGAGCCTTCTACAGGGATGTGATGTTGGAGAACTACAGGAGCCTGTTCTCCCTGGCAGGAATCTGTCATTTTGACCTGAGTCTCATCTCCATGTTGGAGCAAGGGAAAGAGCCATGGACAGTGGAGATCCAAGTGACGACAGCAAGAAAACCTAGTGGGTGGGAATGTATCAAAGGTGTGAACACAGATACCTTTCCTAAGTGTGACATGAAGGAACACCTTTCCATTATCACCCAAAGGAAAAAGGAATACAGGACAAGTATTTTACACAGTGACACTGGAAAGACATGAAAACAATGACAGAGAAGAATTTGCCCATCATAATAGAGGTCATTCTAGAGAGAAACTGTACAAATGTATTGAACATGGCAAGGTCTTTCATTATGCTTTAAGTCTTTCAAAGCATTACAAAATTGATACTGGAGAGAAACCTTACAAAATGTAATGAATGTGGCAGGGTTTTCCATCAAAGTTCACACCTTTAAAGTCTTCAAAGAATTCATACTGGAGAAAAACCTTACAACTGTAATGAACGCAGCAAAGTCTTCAGTCAAAAGTCTCACCTTGCAACTCATCAGAGAATTCATAGTGGAGAGAAACCTTACAAATATAACGAATGTGGCAGGTCTTCACTGGAAAGTCACACCTTACAGGTCATCAGAGCATTCATTCTGGAGGGAAGCTTTTCAAATGTAATGTGTGACAATGTTTTCAAGTATGATTCACTCCTCTCACAACATAAGAGAATGCATTCTTCTTTAGATTATCCTTAAAAGCGATTGTCATATTCTTCATAATGAGTTCAAACATTAATGGAGATCAGAGAGTTTGTACTAAAGAGAAATCATATAACATTATGTGGTTTTATTCGAGTTTCACAACTCAGTAGACAACAAAATACACATTTTTGATAGTACCACAAAAATGTGTATTTTTTACAAAAATTTTTGATGTTCATGCTTAGGCTATTACCCAAAGGACCAAAACTATAGATCATCAGAGATTTTATACAAGGTGTAACACACTATTTCTTTAAAATTAACCTCTGGTATTATATACGGCAAGAAAATAAAAAGTCAAAAAATGGTAAAACTCATGATATGATATGTATCAAAGATACCAGGACATTTAGGAATGGCCAGTTACCTTGAGGTTTTAAAATATTTTATTATTTGAGGTTTCTTGAATAGGCTACTACTTATGACTTACAACCTGAACTTTGAAATTTATTGTATTGTGCATCCTTAGATACCTTTCATGGTGGTACCTGGGCAAGAATCAACAGGATGAAAGGGCCTGCTTTATTAGGTGAAGGTCATTATTTTCTAAGACCCTTGAAGCAAAGGTCTGTGCCTTCTAAAAGTAAATAATGTCTGAATGAAAGAGCATGGAAGTGGGGCCGAGAATAATGTAAAACTTTGCTGTCAGTCATAATGCTTATTGTGCTCAGAGAAGGGCACTTTGAGTAACAGGAAAGAGAAGCCCTATCAGCTCACCATGAAACACAGCAGCACTAAATCTAGGGGACTGGGATTTTTATGGGATACAAGTTATATGTTATTAGAGACTGAATATGTGGTGTAAAGAATCCATGGGAAATGGCTTCTTTCTCCGTGGAAGGCCAAAAGCTGTTGCATACTAACGAACGCTGAAACATTTGTCTTATGCTCAAAATTAAAGGGAGAACAGTTACTGTGGAGAGCTTAATCAAAAGAAATAGAATGGCATGTTCTGGAATAGGATTCACATTTAACTGATAGCAATACATTTTTCTACTGTTTTATTCACAATGTATGATAGACCTAATGTTTTAATTAATAAAATTGCTTTTATAGTGAAAAAAATACTATGATTCTAGGAATTTTCTTTCATTCATCTTAGTCTACTAGAGACTTCTGCCATGCTCTATGCTAAGAAGCCCTGGGTATACAAAGATTCCTGCCATGACCAAACAGCTTATGGTCTAGTATAAGGAGGTAAGCCAGGCCCCAAACTATTATAATATATAGTAAGGATAAGGGATCTAACAATTCTATTTCTTTGTTTGCAACTTAGATAAATTCCAACATACATGCACATTAAAAATATACATGAACAGGGGAATTAGTAAGTACACATGTACTCCCTGTCCACAGACATACTAAGTGGAAAAAAAGAAGTTCCAGACATAGGAAGAGCATAACACCATTTATGTAAAAATAAACCCACACAAAATCATACCACATTTTCTGAGTATCTCAGTACATAGGGAATGCTCTAGAAAGACTAACACTAAACTTGTAGCAATTGTTACACCTTTTGGGGAAGGAAATAGAGGGTGGAGGTTATATACATATATTATTAACAAGGCTAATATATATTACTTATGAAACTAATTGAAAAAAAGGTTAAAAGAGCTACAGGAGGAATACAAATAAATGGAAGAGGAGTTTTTCAAAGGAAGACTGTAAGATTAGAGAGGCCGATGCCACCATAGACTGACCTGGCTCCAAAGACTGCCGGTAAGTATAACCCAAGAATATTTGACTTTCTGGAATCTGTTTCTTCATTTGTGGAAAGTGAATACTAATATCCATCCTTTTCAGGGATGAGGGACCCTATGTCACCTCACTCATTCTATTTTCCTTATGGCATTTATCAGTATCTGAAATAAACTTGTTCATTTGTTTGTGTTCTCGCTATTTATTTGCCTATTGCCCAATCCCCATCTCATAACCACCCTTTGAGAGTAGAACCCTTGTCTGCCTTCTTTATCACAATGTCCTTAGGTCTTTGAACAGCTTTTAGCACACAGAAGTTACCTGACTACCTCAAGCTTATTTTAGCCTCAGGATACATCCCTTTGTCAGAAAAACACTTCCTCCAGATCCCCCCATGGCTGGTTCCTTCTGTTAACTCAGGTCTCAGCATGTCATCTCCACAGAGATCTTCCTTAACAAACCCATGGAATACTGCCTTCCACACCATCACTTTCTTAACATAGGACACTGCTTCATTTTCTTCATAGCACATATATTTGGAAATTACTTACAGATTTATTAACTTATTAATAACTTTTTATTTTCTTTTATTTTGTGTTTCCCCAACTACAATGGAAGTTGCCATTAGAGCAAAGGCTTTTTATGTCCTATTTGCAAGTATAGCCCAATACCTATAATGATTGGGGCAAAGTAGATACTCAATAAATAGTGAACGAATGAATGCAAGGAGTCCTCCAAGCAAGCCAATATGACTAAAAGGAGATAAGAAGGAAAAGTATAATTGAAGATGAGGCTACAGTGGGAGGGAAAAAGTGAATAGAAAGTGAGATAAAAAAGATTTAGAGCATGAGGGGCTTTGTAGATCATGTTAAATAGTATTTTTCTTTAAATTTGCTGGAAGCTCTGTACTCATCAACATGTAAATATATTCTAGAATCATCATAACAAAGCAGATACTTACAACCAATCCCCTACTCCAACTCACTATAATTTGTTAGCAAAACTAGTGCAATACCCCTTTAAAATGGTGATTTGCTATTTTTTCTTTTCATTAATACACATGTAGCATGTGTCAGGCCTTAAATTAGGGGCTAAGAATACAAAGAAAAATGAGATTAGCATCCTCGCCCTCAAGAAGTTGTGTTGAAAGATAATGTCACTATGGCCAACATAATTGTCAGGTATAGGGACCAATAACAGAAATACCATATGAGAAGTGAAGGAAACCAGTGTTCCTCCCCAAAATATGAAGGACTGTTGAGCTGGAGATAGTTGAGATGCAGAGGATCTCTCTGCTTTCCCTCTCTGTTTGCCTAAAAACAGGACAATTATTTACAAAGAAAAAAGGTCTTTCTACGTCCTCCCCCTTTCCTGCCTAAAGACAGGATGCAAATTCACCTTTACAACCTTTATCAGCTCAGAGAAGGTGCCAGAAGAATCTGGAAGCAGACTTTATTCCTTCCCACAGTTTCCCCACCTTTGGAAGCCTGGGACTACTTTCCTCTTCACCCTGTCACTTCTCTAAACCTTATTGTTCTTTGTTAAAGATCTTATGTAAGCCGGGACTCAAAACCACTGCCTTGAGTTACTTTTCTCTTGCGTGATGTGCACTGCACATGCTAATAAACTTGCTGGTTTTTCTCTCGTTAATCTATCTTTTGTTCCAGGAGTCTGCCCCACCTAGGAACGTAGGATGTTTGAGGAAAATTATCTTTCTCCCCTTCAGACGTAAAAACAAAACATTATAGAAATACAACTATTTCTTGAGTGAGCATTCCAGGTAAGGCTTCATAGAGAGGGGAGCATTTCAGCCGGACCTTGAAAGATATATATATATATATATAGCCTTTTGACAGAGATAACAGGAGTGGCTAATGCAGACTGAGGGAAAGCACAGGGATTGTTTTAATAATGGTGAACATCCCACTTTGACCGAAGTATAAGAATAGTGACATATAAGGTTGTAAAAGTAAGTTAGGAGGCTTGAAACAACTGCAGAAGAGAAGAGTGGTGGGATGTGAGAAGGAGACAACAAAGAAAGCCAAAAAAGAAAGCTCAACAGATGTAAGCAGTCAAGTTAATAGTGAAGCCACTTTGGGAGCCCATGTGTCAGGACAGAATCTCTTTGGGGTTAACCACAGTAGAAAATGGCACAGTAAGAATTACAGGTCAAAGAGGAAAGAGATCCTGAGATAGCAGCAGGGACACTATTGAAATAGCCAATTAAATATACACCCTGAAACAATAAAACTCTTAAAGAAAACATATGAGAAATACTTCAGGAAGTAGGACTGGACACAGACTCCATGAATATGACCCCAAAAGCACGGGCAACCAAAGAAAAAATAAACAAATGGGATTATATCAAACTAGAAAGCTTCTGTACAGCAAAATAAACAATTAACAGAGTTAAAAGTCAACACCAACAGAGTGGGAGAAAATATTTGCAAAATATACATCTCACTAAGGATTAATATCCAGAACATACAAGGAACTCAAACAACTTTACAAGAAAAAAACAAGCAACCCAATTAAAAAATGGGCAAAAGAGCTAAATAGGCATTTCTCTAAGGAAGGTATATGAATGGCCAACAGACATATGAAAAAATGCTCAACATCACTCAGCATTCGGGAAATGCAAATCAAAACCACACTGAGATACCGTCTCACCCCAGTTAGGATGGCTAATATCCAAAAGACCCTGAACGATAAATGCTGGCGAGGTTGTGGAGAAAAAGTAACTCTCATACATTGTTGGTGGGACTGCAAAATGGTGCAGCCTCTGTGGAAAATGATATGGAGGTTCCTCAAACAATTGCAGATAGATCTACCATATGACCCAGCTATCCCACTGCTGGGAAGATAC
>NW_007730612.1:59751-68899 GCF_000696425.1 Galeopterus variegatus
AAGGGGGGAGAGGGAGGGGGGAGGGGGGTTTCGGTAATTGGCCACGACGATCAACCACATTGTATATTGACAAAATAAAATAAAATGAAATATTTTTTAAAAAAATTTTTAAAATTTTGGGCCGGCCCAGTGGCGCACTGCTACAGTGCGCCGCTTGGGAGCGCGGTGGCGCTCCCGCCGAGGGTTCGGATCCCACATACAGACCAGTTCCCGCTCACTGGCTGAGCGAGGTGCGGGCGTGACACTGAGGGTCGTGATCCCGTTGCTGGTCCCGGTCCAGTACGGGCGTGACACTGAGGGTTGCGATCCGTTGCCGGACACGAAAAAAGACAAAAAAAAAAAAAAGGAAAAAAAAATTTTTTTTAATTTAAAATAAAAAAGGAAATAGCCAATTCAGGGGTCCAGGCTACAGGCTGCTTTAGGTGGCAAATGATGTCTGAGCTAGGTGATTATCTGAAAGAATAGAAAAGGGACTGGTTATCACTGGGAGTCCAAGGCCTTGTAGATATTCAATAGAAGTTGGGTAGCAGGAGATCTGAGAAAACAGAAGGTTTGAATTCTAGAGTTTGAGAACATGAAGGTAGATCATTTCTAAGTGATAACGAGATTTAAGGTGTGGGATTGCTCATGCTTAACTGAGGTGTAGTAGAGATCAAGCTCCTTAAAGTTGAAGATCTAAATTTGACTAGATTGGATAAGGTTTAAAAGACAAGTATTGAGTGAATCATCAATTAGGTGAGAAAGAATTAATGTAACTTCCCAAAGGGAAAACTCTTAGTAATTTGTGCAGTGAGGGAATGTTAACAATTCACTTTATTCCTAACTTTAGGGCTTTATCAAATAAAAACTTTCAAAGACATGTAATTGTCAGCTGTGTCTTTTGTAAAAGGTAGCTCAAAATATTCCTTCAAAATATAATCACATGTGAATTACAGATAGAACATTAACTGTACTGTTTCTTGGAATTTCTAATCTAATTGATATGAGGAGGGGTTAATCTGCTCCCATTGAGCTATAAGAGTTTAACCAGATCATTTAACACACATCATCACTGACCATGAATTTCACAGTCATTAGGGAATTATTAATTTGGTTTGGTATTTGATGATAGTAACATGTCATTTGCTACATATAAGAACAGAAAACATTTTAATTGATAATATTCTGTTCCACCCTTACGGAATGCAGGGTTTTTTTATCCTATTATATTCCCAGCATGACTAAAATGATCAAAATACCTTATCTCAAATGATTGACAATTCAGATGAGTTGTTTATCATTTGATGTTACCAGGGCTTTTAAAATACCCTCAGTCTAACTTACAATTGCATTAATTGAACATGACTCTACAGAATGAATTACTCATACTGTCATTATCCCAAAGTAAAGTTTCTGGCAATATCTAAAAGACTGAGGCGCAGGTAGACAAGTAGCTGGATTCTTATAAGATTGGATGAAGTCAGTAAACATCTACGAAGTTTTCTCGCATTTGGGTGTGACATAACATAAATTAAAATAATTAAGGTCTCTTTGACCTTGAAGGCACTTTAGTGGTGGTCTGTGAAAAAGTATAAATGGTCTTTTAACAGTTTTTCCTCTCCCATAGTAAAAAGAAGCCTTCCTTTTTAAAGAACATCCATTTTTAGAGACTTGTAAGGAAGCAGAAGGCAACCACAGCCACCTAGGTCTCTATCTCCCAATGTTTCCTCCAAAACCACAAAAGAACAAGAAGGGAAAAATATGTTTACACAAAAACCAAGCAAAGAATGGAAATAGCAATAAGGATTAAGGTTGATCTAAAACTACTGTGAGAAAACATAAATCCATCCTCAATCCGAAAATACTCAAAAAAAAAAGAGACTGAGTAAATCAGAACACAGGTGACAGAGAAAGCACTAAAAAGTACATGTAATTTAAAGAAGCAGTCTTCAAAACTCATAGCTTCTGGGAGAGAAAAATGGTTAAAAAGGAGAGGGGGGAAGCATCCACAGCAATAAGTTAGTGAAGTGAAAAAGAGGCAAAAGAGACAAATTTAGGGTCATGCCATACAAGAGGCCCATAAAATGAGAGGACACACAACCTCTCCCCACTGACCAAAATAAATGAACAAATCGACTAAACTGTTTGGACTTTGCTCTATTGACAGAATTGTCCCTCTGTAAACTAGGAACACCCCAATACCACAAAAATGAACAAGAAGTAGATTAACAGGTCCATATAGAGCTTTGAACAAACTAGAAAACTAAATTCAATACATACCAACTGAAGTAACCTCAACCACATAAAAACAATTAAGAAGCAAAAAAAGTAACATAAGATAATACTCCAACCAATTAAATAAACACAAATGAATTTTTGGTGATATAAAAAAATCACCTCAAATTAGAAACTCAAAAGTCAAAAACAGAAAAGGACGAAAAACCGGAAGAAATGAAAACAGTTGATAGAACTCAAGAAAAACATGAAAAAAGGCAAGTTATTTTAGAAATGAAGAATAAATGACAAGATTCCTAAGCAAACCTTAGTAAAATTTAATAGGGGGCACTGAAGATTATTAAGGGGCAGAAAAACTGCCAATAGAATAAAAATGAGATTAGGAAAGTAAATATAACAGAGAAAGTGATGAAAATAAAAGACAGACAAAGAAGAAATGACATTCAAATTATTGTTGCCCTGTGAAAAGATAATCAATACAACAAAATTACTACAGATGGTCCCCTTATGGTTTTACTTATGATGCTTCGACTTATGATTTTTTTTTACTTTATTAGGGTATTAAATGCATCTTCAACTTTTATTTTTGACTTACAATGGGCTTATTGAAATGTAACCAAAAATAAAGAATACCTAAATCTATATATATATATTGAAACTATACAATCAACTCCCAAATATAATCTATTTTTAAACTATTCAAGTCCTCCAGGCAAAAAGATGAAGTAACATATAAAGGCAAAATCCAAGTAGTGATATTTGACATTCAAAAACAATATATAAAGCAAGACAAAAATGGACCAACATTTTAAAAATACTCTATGAAAGAAAGTATAAACCAAAGATTTTCTATCAAACAAAGCTGCCCTTGAAATATCACGGCTATTGAAAGTTGTTTTTTTAATTTTAATTTATCAATAAACGATGGAGTTGATTTTTGTGTCCCTTTACCAATTCCTTCTTTCTCCCCCTACGCCCCTCAATGTACAAAACTTATAGAATTCTGTATCCATGAGTGCTTCTTGAATAATCTCCTAGAGTGTGTGATGTTGGCTAATTAAGGCCCATGAACCACATCCAACCCATCCCGTTTTTGTACAGATAAGAATAGCCTTTACATTTTTAAATGGCTAAAGAAAAATCAAAAGAATAAGAATATTTCATGACCTGTGGAAACTGTAAACAATTCAAATTCCAGTGTATACAGGTAAAATTTTAAGGGAACACAGCTGCACTTATTTCCGTATTGTCTACAGTGGGTTTTCTGACACAATGGCAAAACTAAGTATTTGTGACAGAGACCATATGGCCTGCAAAGCCTAATATATTTACCACCTGGCCCATTAGAGAAAAAGTTTGCCAACTCCTGTACTAGAAAATAAGCTTCCCCCAACCAGGAGATTATCTGAAAAACTTCAGTAAAAGGACTGATAGTTAAAACATTTAGTTAGGTAGGTAGATGGATATATATAGATGGCTAAAAGGATGATGCAGATTTGAAGAACAAAATTAATTTGGGAAAAAACAGACTGAAAACTAATGTATAAATGTTATATGTTGTGACAAAGTAAAAACAATGCAACCAATAAATAGGAAAAGGGAAAATAGATCAGGCAATATGTGGAAGTTGAAAGATACTAATAAAAACTGAAAAGCCAGACATTAGTAAGTTAAAAATAAGAAAACAGAGACTATGGTTACTTAAAAAGATATAAATACATATATAGCCACTAGAATAATACAAACATTTCCAAATAGCCAAAAAATATGCTTGTGTGTAAGTGTGCAAATTAAAGAGCAAACAATATACATCTTATAGAGAAATATAGCAAATATAATAAAACACAGATAATTATAACATGTTTTGACAAAATTGAGAACATACAATCCATATAAATAAATGGAAATGGGCTTAACCTGTTTATTAAAGAAAAAAAAAAACGATTTCCGTTTCATTCACGGAACAAAGCCCAACTGTTTTGTGTTCAAGAGGCACCTCTCAGTAACTTAAAAAGGCTAAACGTAAAGGGAGGGAGGAAGGAATAGCAGAGAAACGAAAAGAGGAAGAATGGAAATAAAAAATGTAAACAAAAAGACAGCAGGATATTATGGTATCAGCAAAGTGAAATTCAAATCCCCAAACAAAAAGACACGACAAAAGGAGAACAATTTTTAATGTTGAAGGCCACAATGCAGACTGACGTTATAATAATTAAGAGTATTATCAAATAATAGTAAACTTTATGAAGTGAAAACTACACAAGATGCAAGGAGACAGAAACAGTCACACAGTAATAGGAGATTTTAATAATCCACATTCTGTAGGAGACAGATCAAGGGGGGAAAAAGTAAGGAGACCTCAACAAGGTAGAATTTACTAGAACGTGTCGACCTCTAAACTCTGACAAAACTGACCATATACGAATATCAAGTAATAAAAAAACATCGATAACTTTCAAAAAGGAGAAACTGTTAGGTCCCTGGAACTGAAAACTCGACTTTTAGAAAGCCCCCACCATTTGGTTTCATTTCTCTAAGATTCGTTGTTCCGGGTCTCTGTCGCCACGAGCAGTCTGAGGAAGCCGTACATAGAATGTAACATTATAACTGCTTACCCTGGCTCGCTCAAGGTTTCTGTCTCCCCAGGTCTGTTTGCATGAGTAGGCTGTATCCGGAGTAGAACATTGTGACCATCTTCCTAGGGTAGGCCAGACGCCAATCTTAGCCCTATAGAAGAAGACACCCAACGGCCTCTCGGCACTGACGCCATTTTTCGGCTCAGCGCAGCCAGGACCGCTGGTTGCCCGGTAATAAAATCTTTTCTTCCTTGACCTGGCTAGCATCTCCTTCCGCCGTGACCTTACAGAAATAGTACAACCTTCTCTGATCATGAGGCAGTTAAACTTAAATCACTAATAAAAACAAAATGCATTACTTTTGTCCTGCAAAGAGTTGGTATTTGCAATCCTTCCACAATTTGCTAATATTTAGAAGAAAAGTATAGGTACCTACCATGTGCTGGGCATAGGGTTTCAGAGATTATCAAATTGTTCCTTGTCCTCAATAGCAAAAAATCTTACAGAAAGAAAATAAACAACAATTACAATACAATTTTGCAAAAACAGATGTTAATTGCACGTGGTAAAGCTGTGGCTTCCTGCTCTTCCCTATACCATGGCACTATGTAGATATAATCTCTCTATGAATGTCCCTATTTTTAGGAAATACACATTTATAAGCCAAAAGGGGCCATGATATGTACAACTGACTCAGGTCGTTCAGAAAGGTAGAGAGCAGATGATGAAGCAAATGTAGTAAAACGGAAGACAAAATGCAAAAGTGAACCTGGGTAAAGAGTATACGGTTTTGCTTATATTTTTCTTATCTTGCAACCTTTTTGTAAGTTTGAAATAGTTTCCAAATAAAAAAGCTCAAAAATAAAAAACAATCTCTGGCTGGCCCATGGCTCACTCAAGAGAATATGGCGCTGGTAGCGCCGAGGCTGCGTGTTCGGATCCTATATAGGGATGGCTGGTGAGCTCACTGGCTGAGGCCAGTGTAGACCACACCGTGCGGAGGGTTGCGACCCCCTTACCAGTCAAAAAATAAATAATTAAAAATAAAAAATAAAATAAATAAACAATCTCTACCAAAAAACATTTCCTCCTTAAAAATGAAAACCCTTGATATTCAAGAGAAAAAAATCTCAAGATCTTCAGTTGTTCAGTTAAAGCTTATATGGTTCAATTTATTTGAACTTTCCTTAGCTATGTTTTATTTTTCCTTGCAATTTTAAAATACCTGTCCCTTAGGGCCGGCCCCATGGCTCACTCGGGAGCGCAGGGGCGCTGGAAGCACTGAGGCCCCGGGTTCGGATCCTATATACAGATGGCCAGTGCACTCACTGGCTGAGCGCGGTGCAAATCACACCGTGCTGAGTGTTTCCAAGGGTTGTGATCCCCTTACCGGTCAAAAATAAATAAATAAATAAATAAATAAAGTAAAATAAAATACCTGTCTTTAGACCTTGTCTAAATATTTAAAATTTGTTCCTTGTCTTTGAGGACGATAAATGCTAGCAAGGTTGCAAAGAAAAAGAAACCCTCCTACACTGTTTGTGGGACTACAAAATGGTGCAGCCTTTATGGAAAATGGTATGGAGGTTCCTCCAACAATTACACAAAAATCTACAATGTCACCCACCTATTCCTCTGCTGCATATGTACCCAGAGGAATGGAAATCATTCTATTCAAATTATCCATTTTCTACGAGATTGAAGTGTTGCTACATAAGCTAAAACTCCTTAATACTAACACTAAATTTCAAATACACATTTTAAGAAAAAAATTTGAAATTGAGAAATCAAATGGTTTCATTCTTAAAATAGCAAAACTTCATTTTGAGGTGGAAGGAAAGAGGATTAATAATAAGGGGAAAGACAGAATCAAACTTGGCTTCTAGGGAAGTCAGGCATGGCATTCCAGGGAGCTGCAGAACTGTTCTGAAGGACGAGTACGAGTTGAGGCAAGACCGATTAAAAAAAAAATTATGAGTTAAATAGATATCTGGCTTACCTAAAAACAGGCTTCTTATTTCCCCATTTTGGACTTACCCAAGAAAAACTTGTTCCCGTACGTGCTCATGATGGCTGGATCTCACCAAGTTGATGGTCTCATCAGGAAAGCCAAGGGTCTCTGTGCAAGAACGGAGGGTCCATGGAGGGAGGATCAGCAGTTACCAGCTCTTCTTCTGCCTAGACTCACGTGAGGAACCGGACATCCCGCCCTCCTGTACTGGTAGCTTGGGTCGGGCAACCGAGGCCTGACCAATGAACTGTGGAGGAGGAAGCACCCCACCGCGTGGAGCCCTTCCCCTACGTGTTTATGATGGAGGGCTTAATTTGTTTCAAAATTCGGGACTATGCGGTACACATTCTCGTGCATTGAGCTTCGAGTGTGGCCTGGCCTGCAAAATTCACCAGGTGTTCTTTGACTTTTTCTCTCTCCTCGCTTGCAATTCAGATACAAAGAATCCATACTCCGAGGCCCAAGATGCTTGCAGAGAAAGAGACATACCTGATTGCACTGAGCTGTGAAGTGTGGAATGAATCAATCCTTATTTGCTAACACACCCCACCCTCACTAATGTTCGACCACTCAGAGTTGTTTTGAAGATTAAATGAGAACCGTGCCTGGCACATAGTAGTTACTATTATTATTCTTTGTTTTGAAGAGATGTTCTCATCTTCAGAGTTGTCTACTGGCTGCATAACTTAAGGGCAGTTCTATTCTTTAGGCTTTTTTTCCTCATCAGAAAAAGGGGATAGCTCATTTAACAAATCTTTAACACATAAGATAGACCAAAAAGTCATCTAGGCTAAGAGGACAAATGAATTGAACAAGATCAGTAAGGTCCCTGCTTTCATGGTGCTTTCTTAAATCCTAGTAAAGAGAGAGAGATTATAAACACAAATACAAATAATTATAGAAAAACAAATAAAACTGCTATGACGAATGTAAACAGGGTGACTTGATACTGAGGGACTGCAGGGTTAAAGCTAATTTAGATATGATGACTTAAAATTTTATTACTGAGTATGGGGAAAATAGTATATTTTAGTCAGGCCCTTGCCTCAGGTCCAGTTGGGGGATGGTGCACTTTTTAGTTTTGTTGCTATTGTGTGTTCTTCAGTTTGTGAAGCAGAAGCTGGCCGTAAACTTGCGTCTAAAAATAGAACATGTTTACTCTGCTGGCAGCAGCTCAGTTTTCCTTTGGACTTCGCTGGTTGCAGTTGAGGTTTTGAGTCTCTCTGTGGACTGCTTAGCTCATAGTGGTGTGTGTGCTGAATAAAGACTACTTTTTCTTCAACTAAGGCTCCAAGGAACTTTCTGTCTGGTTACCTAGCTCATAGACCTCCATGTGTAGGGTTTGTGACCCAGTCTGGATAACGGGCTTGAGGGGTCTGTGAACTCCAGAACCAACCTTAGCTCTACACTGAGCAGATGACATTTGAGCTAAGACCAAGGTGGAATAAAGGAGTCAGTCACATGGGCAAAGATTGAGGGGAAGAATGCCCCAGGCAGAGGGAACAATCAGGGCACAGGCTGTGAGGAGGAAATAAGCATAGCATGTTCACAAACAAGCCAATGTAGCTAGAGTGGTTGGTGAATGAGGAAAGGAGTAGGAAATTCAGGCAGGGGCCAGGTCATGTTGAGACTTTCAAGTCACAAGGATTTTGGATTTAGCTGTAAAACAGTTTAAGATTATAAGCAGATAACTGATATTATATAATTAAACCTTAGAAAGGTAATTTTGGCTGCTGTGTGGAAATTGGGTTGTAAAGCAGCCAGCAAGAGTGAAACTCAAAGGGCCAATTAAGAGACTACTATAATCATTTAGGCAAAAGACTATGGTGGCTTGGGCTTGACTGGTAGCTGTGGAGAAGGAGAGAAGTGGATGGATTTGTGACATGTATTTCAGTGGTAGATCAAACCAGAGTAGGTAATGCATTGGATATGGAGGTAAGGATGAGACAAGTTGGAATGGTAACTCCCAAGTATTGGGCACAGGAAACTAGGTAACTAGGTGATATAATTCACCAAGATAAGGAACACTAGGAAAGGTTTTCTCTCACTCTTCCATTCTCTCTCTCTCTCTCTCTCTCTCCTTCTTTCTGAGCACCCAGCTGTGTCCCGCCTGGCTGTGGCCATTAGGCATCCATGCTGTGCCATGCTATGCTGTAACCGAGACCCCTGCCCAGATACAGGCCCAGCCGTAGCTGCACCCCCATCTTGTGGTTAACACACACTGCTGAAACAGAATTTTTCAGCCTGCTTCTCGTCCGTTGTACTTTTCCACCCTGAGATAAAGTCATAACCACATAAGATCATAAGATCACCCCCCTTGCCCAGTTACAAAAACCCGGGAATGCTG
>NW_007730612.1:68972-72595 GCF_000696425.1 Galeopterus variegatus
TATATATATATATATATACACACCACATTTTCCTTATCTGGTCATCTGTCAATAAACATTTAGCTTGGTTCCATAGTTTAGCTATTGTAAATAGAGCTGCAGTGAATATGGGAATGCAGGTATCCTTTCGACATGATGATTTCCGTTACTTTGGATATAGACCCAGTAGTGGGATTGCTGGATTATATCATAGTTCTATCTGTAGTTATTTGAGAAACCTCTATACCTTTTTTTTTTTTCTTTTTCTGACAAATAAGGGGATCACAACCCTCGGCACAGTGTTGTCCACACCACGCTCAGCAGCATCGGCCATCCCTATGTAGGATCTGAACCTGCGGCTTCAGCACTACCAGCTCCACACTCTCCCAAGTGAGCCAAGGGGCTGGACCAGAAACCTCTATACTTTTTTTCATCATGGCTGAACTAACTCACAGTCCCACAACAACATGGGAGGGTTCCCCATTCTCCGCATCCTCACAAGCTGTATTAGTCTGTTTTTGTGTTGCTTGTAACAGAATACCTTAAACTGGGTAATTTATAAAGAAAAGAGGTTTATTTGGCTCGCAATTCCGGGATAGCTGCATCTGACACAGGCCTCAGGCTGCTTCTACTCATGGTGGAAAATGGCAGGCAGCCAGCAGGTACAAGCAGATCACATGGCAAGAGGAAGCAAGAGAGAGAGAGAGGAGGTGCCAGGGTCCTTTAAACAATCAGCTCTCGCAAGAACTAATAGAGTGAGAACTCACTCACTACCCCTCTTCCCCTAGGGAGAGCATTAAATAACAAGGAGATTATTGCTAAACTAAAGAATTGTTTTTAGTTTTTACTGGCAAAAGATAACAAAGGGTAAAAAATATAATTAAAAGGGATTCGCCCCCTTAACTCAATCAGTTTCCAACACTGCCACACTGGGGATCAAATTTCCACATGAGTTTTGGGGGGACAACACATCCAAACTCCATCATTCTGCCCCTAGCAGAATACTCCTCTGGTATTATTATACATGTGTTATGCCCTTTGTAGCTGTCACAAAGTTCTTGAATATCCTTTCCTGGGTGTTTTTTTGTTTGTTTGTTTTTTGTCTTTGTTCTCTTTTCAGTTTTCGTGGTTTCTTTTGATATATCTTCAAGCTCAGAGAGTCTTTCCTCAGCCATGTTCAGTCTATTAATAAGCCCATCAAAGGTATTCTTCATTGCTGTTACAGTGTTTTTGATCTTTAGCATTTCTTTCCCCCCCCCCTAGGATTTTCATCTGTCTGTTTATATTGCCCATCTGTTCTTACATACTGTCTACTTTATTCATTACAGCCTTTAGCATATTAATTATAGTTATTCTAAATTCCCTGTCTGATAATTCCAACATCCCTTCCATGTCTGGTTCTAGTGCTTGCTCTGCCTCTTCAAACTGTGTTTTGTGCTTTTAATATGCCTTATAATTTCTTGATAATTTCTTGACTTGATGTGCTGGGTAAAAGGAACTACTATAAATAGATCTTTGGTAATGTGGTGATAAGGTATGGGGATAAAGGAAGTGTTCTGTAGTCTTATGATTAGGTATCAGTCTTTTAGCAAACCCGTGCCTCTGGACTATAAACTTAAGTTTTTCTTAATAGTTTTCCCCCCTTGGGTGGGATAGGATAGCTAGAATAGGCCAGAGTTGTTTATTTCCCTTCTCCCATGTGAAATTCTTGAATGGATTGGAGTTGAAAATTTTCCATCTTTGGGGTCATTTAAGCTGTGATAAAACACCAGCAGGTTAGGCTTTTGGTTAACTTGTTTTTTCCTGAGGGAAAATCTTGTTAAGAACAGAGTGCTCTGGCATATTTCAAAATGGTTCCTTTTCCCTTCCCCCTGCTGGAAGTATGGAATATAAGAAATTCTCTGATATTTAGTGTGAGAACATGGTCAAGCACCTGGAGGTAAAACTCACAAAAGCATGAAGGCCCTATATTTCTGGTTACCCTGGAGTTTTTAACTCTGAGATTTTTGCACATCTAGCCTCCAGACATTTATCAGTTACATATTAGGGTCCCCCCCCCTGCCTCCCAGCACAGGTTCCCATAAAGGTTTCTGCTCTGGTATGTTGTAATTCTCTATATCTGCCTACCAGTCTGTCCAATTATAGGGGCAGCAGTTTGCCCTGTGACCTCATTTCGCTTACTTATCTAAGAAGAGTTGTTGATTCAGCTGTCACGTGTGACTGCACCCTTATGAAACCCTGAGCAGAGGATCCAGCTTAGCTGTGTTCAGACTGCCAACCGATGGAAACTGTGATGTGACAGGATGTGTTGTTTTAGCCACTAATTGTGTGGTAATTTGTTATGCAAAAATAGTAAACTAACACAGCTTTCTTAACTTGCTTAGGGCGGGCAAAATTAACAGACACCTTTGTCTTAATCTATTTTGTGCTGCTGTAACAGCACAAAATACTTGAGACTGGGTAATTTACAAAGAACATAAATTTATTTTTGGGTAATTTACAAAGAACATAAATTTATTTTATCACAGTTCTGGAGGCTGGAAAGTCCAGACTAAGTTGCTGGCATCTAGCAAGGGCCTTCTGCCTGTGTCACTACATGGTAAAGAGCATCACATGGCAGAAAGGCAAAGAGAGAAACCAAAAGGGGACCGAAATCCCCACTTTATAATGGCACTAATCCAATCTGTGAGGGTGAAGCCCTCATGACCTAATCACCCCTGAAAATTTCCACCCCTTAATAACTGTTACAATGGCAATTAAATTTCAACAGGAGTTTTGGAGGGGACAAACATTCAAACCATAGCAACCAACTCCAGGCCCCTTGCCTGTTCTAGGTGTTTCTGGGTAGCTGCCTAAAGGAGGAGATGTAAAGTTGAGATATAGATGAGAAATAGTTGTGAAAGCAAAGAGGAACATGAATGTTTCAGAAATAGAGACTAGCTTATACAGAGGGCTGGAGGTGAAGGAGAGAAAGCCTCATCCTAATTTGAGACATCACAAAATGCTTTTTACAAAACTGAGACTTACCGTATTCATCAGAAAGGAAAAGAAAATCTCTCCTTCTGCCATTATAGCTTCTTTGGCAGAGTGTCTGATGAGGGGGTCCCAGAGTACATTTTATTTACCCCACTAGCTTTTAGGCTTTTTGCAGGTGGCAATGAAATAATTAATTACCAACAGAAGTTTGAAAACAGTCCATTCAGTGGGGAGAGAAAAAATTTTCTGTCAACTGACTTGGAGACTAAACAACTAGATGATTGAATTTCGTTCCTTAGGAAGGGACCAGCTGATGTGTTAATTGAGAGGAGCAGTATTTTCTCCTATCCCTAGAGAAGGAATGAGTTTCGTATTTACAGTTGATATATTCCCTCTGAGTGGGGAGGCATTTCATCACTTCATTTCATGTTGTGATTTAATTTCATTTCTGTTAAACTAATTAAATACTGCCTTTCTTCTGCTTCCGCACAAGTGGGTAATGAGGGAAGATTCTACATTGGCCTATGATGCCTGAGGTCAGAGGACCAGAATCCAGCAATGGGCTTTGTAGATACATTTTTTAAACAAATATATATATATATATATATTTTGTCTTTTTTCTGTGTCCGGCAACGGATCGCAACCCTCAGTGTTGCCCCCGTACCGGA